>NW_015664693.1:165464-183946 GCF_001515625.1 Sinocyclocheilus rhinocerous
GGTCTTTCATGTATACATGAAAGACCCAAAAACTGATTTTTATATATACAATATTACATGAAAACTAAAAATGAAGAACTCAAAACTAAAACCGATCAAAATAAAGGCAAAAAGAAATAGTAAAAAAAAACTAATAAAAATGGTGAGGAAAAGACAAAAAATTACTGTGTGTAAATGTGTAAATAACATTTAAAGCTAATTCAAAAAATAAAATAGTATAGAAATAATTCTAAAATATCATTGTTCCAAATGTTTTCTGAATTTTGATTATATATATATATATATATATGAATTTTGACACTTATTTTAATACCACTGAGAAACTTATTACAATTTTTTATTTTAATTGATTACATTTTAATTTTTATATTTCTTGTTTTCATTTTAATTGTAGTTAAAGTTTGTCATTTTGTTTTGTGTCTTTGTATTTTTATAAAAATACGTCTACATTGTTTTTATTAGGTTTTATTTTCGTTTCAGTTTTAATTTTATTTTAATTATTACTATCTGAAATAAATAAATGTAAAATATTTCAATCGGCTCATGAACCGTTTGATTTTTATTATTAAAATAAATATTTCCTCATTGAAAAGCAATAATCTTCGAATAATCTAAGGTCACAAATTACAATGCTAAACTGCTAAATTAAATTGACTTACATTTACTAAACTAAAATTAGAATAAACACTTGTATAAAAATAAGAGCTAATTCAGTTGAACAAAACATCATCTAAATGAGATTCGCAGATGATGAACATCAAGTGTACTGCATGACCTCCTCATTAAACACTGACTTCTGGTCTTTGGTCTGTGGATATGTAACGCGTGTTTGTGTTGCACGGATGTGAAGCGTGTGCTTCACTCACTGAGGCACGGATCCGTGTCTGGATTAATGTGATGAAGTGAGACGGTGCTGGACATCAGACCCTGACCTGCACTAATGAATGAGATGTCACTTCTGTTTAGAGCGGCACCCATCCACACGCACAGGAACGGATACGAGACGGTCTCGTCAGAGGAAGAACAAGACAAGACAAGCATAGAAGAGAAGATAAAGGGAAATCTGGTTTATTAGAGATTTCATATTTTAAACAGCGTTCATTTGTTTGCCTGTCTGGTCTAAAATCTTCACTGAACAGACTGTCGACTGTATTGTTAGATGAAAGGTGTCTTGAATAGCAGGATGTAATCAATTTATATAAATGTTATTTTGTGCTGTCCTAAACAGGAATGTATCTGTACAATAATATTGACAGTAAATGGAACTATTAATAGGATATACAGTATGAGTATTTTCCATATTTGTAAATATATGCAGGTTATCATATTAACAATCACACACACACACACACACACACACACACACAATATAAGGGTTATTGTAGGCTATATCTAAAAATAACAAAATAATATAATGCCAAATTTACACTGCAAAGGTGGCACAGAGGCGCTTCTGAAGTGGCTTCTATTTTAGATGTCTTTACATAGATTGTTTAATGCCTCTCAGAGGTGTCATAAATGCATTTACACAGCTCAAATTTATTTAAAATTGTAAGTCTCATTTTCACTTTATGTCTGGAGCACAAATGCTGCAGGACCTGCTGAAGTTGAATACTTAAAGGTTTGTTTAATGGTTTGTTTACTAACCTTTAGCATGAGCATCGCTGATGCTTGACTTAAGAATATTTTCTTAATCCACTGAACTCACATCTGCTCACCACACTGTTGTCTTCCATCCTTCTCAGCAGACCTGGGCACGAGTTGCCATGGCGACGGTCAGCACTGCCGCAGGGTTGAGGATGCAAGGGCAAATCCCAGTTCACCCCGCCAGTCAGGACATCCTTCAGCGTGAGAGGTGTCAGCGTCACCCTGTCGTCTGCTCCCGTTCGTGGCCTTTGATCAGAGACACGAACCCGGCCTTGAGTGACACGCACAGGAAGCGCTCGAGGGGAAGCACGAGACGCCGTTTCCTCGGGGTCCGACACCCGACGACCCCTGACACTGATGAAGGGCTGAAGATCCAAAGAGACGAGGCAGGGCAAAGCCGTCACTATAGCCTGATGGCAGGTCGCTCAGACAGGGAGAACTTTCAAAGGGCTATATGTTCAGATGCAGTCTGTGAGAGAAATTCATCATTATTTTCACAAATTCATTTGCTCCAACACAAGTTTAGGATTCAAAATGTGTATGGAAAATATACTTATAAAACATACAAATGGTAAGTTTTCATGGTGTTACGCAGACATATAGCAATATAATTTACCGCTGGAAAATTTGTTTAGCACATAACCAAAGCAAACAGTTCACAAAGCTCCTGCATCATGTTAAAGTTGTTGTTGCTCAAACTAATTAAAATATATGTGTAAATACATGGGAATCTTAAAAAAAAAAAAAAAAAAAATCTTTAAAAAAAAAAAATTTCAAAGGGAAATAAAATATATTTTGCATTAATTCTGAATGAAATACATCTAATTACATTAGATGAAAAAAATGTAACATTCAAAAACATAAAATGAAAATTAGTGACATTAAGTGACATTTGAATCTTTTGATCATTCTGAATGTGGCATTAATGATTCTGTATTACATAATCATCCTATCTCAGAATCCTTTCCTATCTGTTTAATAACCAGGGTAAACTCATTTAGGAAATATAACATTTTAAAACATCAAGTCAAGAATTAAGAAGTTCTATATTATAAACTGATTTATAAGTTGTATCAAGTTGTGCACCACCTAAAACAAAATTAATGTATAATTTAAAAGCACTGCATGTTTTTATTTTATATTTAAAGTTAAACTAAATGAAAATTAGAAACATTGCCTTGGCAGCTAGCTGAAATAAAATAGTTTTTATGGTTTTAGTTAACTTAAAGTTGATTTAATTTACATTTAGTATGCATTTTCCCCTTATGAACAGTAACTTACATTGCATTAAATGTATAAATTATATTATCAGTCCATGTATTCCCTGCATAAGAATCAAATTCATGACCTTGACCTTGCACTACTATCTGAGCTACATTTCATGTTCAGAAATGCATATAAGCTCTAAAGCAGCTACTGATGTAACGGAGAGTGTGTCATCTATTGTGTGAATCAGTGACCTTTGTTTGACCTCTGGCTGTGGCTCATCATAGTTTTCTTGTGTAACAGGCAGATAGTGTTGTGTCATCATAATCCACACACCCTCCTGCTCTTGTTTACGCTCAGAAAACTGTAGACGTTCAGTCTATGTGTGGAATAAACACACTCACTCTCTTCTCACATATTCAGAGCATTTCATGAACCAGGTTTGGTTATTTATCTGGAAAGAAGCTGTAAAGTGAGTCAGTCATCGTCACAAAATGAATTGAACTATGTTGTTATATTGCAAATAGTAAATAATCCAGTCAACATATATTTGTGTTTTTCTGCAGCTGACCATGCAGTCACTTCCCAAAAATGAGTTCAGATTATATAAGGTCTTTTGGACGTCTCTGGCTTGGAAAGCATGAGAGAAAATGAGGGCAATGTTTGTCAGACCATGTAAGGGAGACACGAAGAGCTTCAGAGCCACACAAATAATCTAAAATTAAAGTGGATCAGTGGCCCTGTGAAGAAATCCAAACACAACACAACCTTCTCACATTCACATACGAACAAGAGTCCAGCGCGCATGTTTCTCACTAGGACTGAATCTTATTTTACTATATACTGTTAAAATAAGGCTCCAAAAGGTGGATTTTGCTTTGATTCCATTGACGAACTATTTTGAACTATTAGTGTAAAGAACATTTTAAAACCTTTTTAGAACCTTCTGTGCAATGAAACGGTTTCATGGATGTTACAGGTTCTTCTTTGACCCACATATGCCAATAAAGAACCTTTATTTTCAAGAGTGTATGAGTTCATTTATTTCACTCTAACATTAACACAATATCACAGTAGCCTAAATGAAAGAAAAGATTTTATATTAAGTTAAGTGGCAATGCTAATCAGACTTACCTATGAATACAGCTGCTAGAGGATTCCAAGACTGGTCAGCCAAATACATTTAAGAACACTAGAATCTTCAAACGTTTCTAATCTCGTTCTAGAATATGTCATGTTTATGCAGCCCTGAAAAAAAACCAATACAGACAAAAAACTGAAAAGCTTAAAGGGGTCCTATTATACTCTTTTACAAAGTCTTGATTTTGTTTTGGGGGTGTACTAAAACAGGCTCTCTCTGGCATGACTCGAATAGTTCCTGTATCAAATGAAGGCTTCTGAAATACGAAAGGTGCTGTGATTGGTTAGCTGGGCCGGTTTGTGCTGTGGTTGGTTAGCGGGGCGGTTTGTGCTGTGGTTGGTTAGCTGGGCCAGTGTGTGCTGTGATTGGTTAGCTGGGCCAGTGTGTGTTGTGATTGGCTGCACTCGGAGGTCAAAAGAACAGCTACAAAACTGTATAGTATGACCTCTGTAAGAGATTAACCCTGTAAAGGCAGATGAAAATAATGAAATAATGGTCAGAAATGTTTAATTTTTTAAAAGGAACCTTTAGGCCAGGGGTCACCAAACTCGGTCCTGGAGGGTCAGTGTCCTGCAGAGTTTAGCTCCAACTTGCCTCAACACACCTGCTTGGAAGTTTCAAGTATACCAGACCTTGGCTGTGTTCGAAATGGCATACTAACATACTGCTTACTGCCTACTGCCCAGTATACAGTGTATACTGCCTACAATTTTTTAAAGGGGTCCTATTATGCTCTTTTTCAAAGTCTTGATTTTGTTTTGGGGGTGTACTAGAACAGGCTCTCATACTAGGTTGTTTTTACACATTTTACACATCATACACATTATTTTTCACATATTTTACATTATTACAACACCTTTCTCCCCAGTCTGGCATGAACGGCTCGAATAGTTCCTGTATCAAATGAAGGCCCGCCTTCTGAAATACGAAATGTGTTGTGATTGGTTAGCTGGGCCGGTGTGTGCTGTGATTGGTTAGCTGGGCCAGTGTGTGTTGTGATTGGCAGCACTCGGCGCCTGGTCGGGAAATGTCACGCCTCTTACCATAGCCGCCTGCAAGCTTCTGTGTAAATATTGCGTCAAAATCAAATCAATTTGAGTGTGATTTAAACCCGGATGATTGTAACCACTCTAAGTTTGTCTGTCTTGGGAAAGCTAGCGTGTCTCCGACATAGTGATAACACTCGTTGCCTTCTCTAGTGCAGCTCAACCAGGTCTCGTCCCATTCGTCGATATTTGTGATATCACAAATCCCGGAAAATATGCATTGTAGTCCAAACGAGTCGTTCGTTGTAGTTTTTGAAAAGTGATTTCTGTTAAATAAAATATCTACATTTGAAGTGGACTTTGAGCTTTGTAACTTTGCAGATCTTTTTTATGCTCAAACAACAACATTACAGACTAACTAAAGTTGAAAAAGTGAAAACGCATAATAGGACCCCTTTTAAACCACAATCCTGGACCCAGGTGCTTCATATTACTCTGACATTTGCTTAGTTCCAATCAAAGTCTGTTTAAGGTGGTTTTCCAAGACAATCCGTGTTTCAAAGACAAATTGTACATACACACACACACACACACCCACACACACACACATACATACACACACATATATATTTAGAAGAAAATTTCAGATGGCACTTATGGGATTTTGCATCTGAACTCTATATATATATATCACTGATTCTTGAGAAGTGGGACAAAACCGGGTGAAATATTGAAAAAAATAAAACCTTGTACTGAGACAAATGAAACTACATTTTTGTATCTTACATGTACTAAGCTACTGAGCTATGCTTTGATTCAACCAACTCCCAACTTTTCTCTTTTTTTATCAAAATGTGTTTTTTACCTTGGACTGTGTAATATAATTTTATCTTTGTCTTTAACAGCAATCAAGATGTTTTTAATATTTCAAAATGCGCAGTGGTGCTTGTTGCCAATCATAATTTGGCCTTTTTTCCTAAGTAGTTCTACCTTAAATAGACATACTAAGCAAAATAATCAGTCAGGGTAAGACACAGTTTACATCCCAGTTTAATTTTATAATATGACTTAAATCTGAGTGACAGAATATTTAACACAGTACATACGTATATACATAAATGAATAAATAAATTAATTTCAAAAATGTATAAACACACACATATATACACACATAAATCAATGAAAAAATAAAAATGAATAATCAAATGAATGAATGAATGAATGAATGAATGCATAAATAAATGCATAAATAAATAAATAAATAAATTCCTCAAGAAAGTGTCCTAAAAAATTGGTGACTAAAACTTGTGTCATATAATATAATGAAATATCTGCAAATTAATATGACGCTTGAAGAAAAATGAAAAATTTTCAATGTCTGTCAATGGAGAAAAATGGTTTTTGCCCTCATACTCTGCAGTTACAGCATCTACCAGCAGGGGCTAACTGACCCGTGCTAACCAGCTAAACCGTGACCCCTGGTTCAGACAAGCTTGACTATTTCCCAAGCCATGCCGTCTCAGTGATGTCAGCTGAAATGGAAAGTAGTTGCAGAGCAGATTACATTATTATTTTGATGAAAGATCAACGAGGACAAACTATTTTTTCGGTTCACAATAAAACCAAAAACATGTTTTAAGGAAGTAAACAAGGTTGATTGCATTTTATGTTGACAAAGAAGTGCAGTGGGGGATGAGTTATATTATCAGATGTGGGTTATTTAGTCGGGCAGGCGGCTCATCCTAGTGAAGGGTTAAGCCCGGCTCAGAGCATTCATTTCCTTTCCATTTCCATCTGAACAAACAAGCGGGTGACCTGACACAGAGCACAGAGGGGTGGAGGGGAAGAGGAGGAGGGCGTTCGTGACTCGAATGAAAGCAGAGACGGAGAGGACACCCATGCGACCGTGAAAAGCCTGCAGTGTGCAGACGGTCAGTCGGGGAGGGGCGGGCAAACCCCTGAAGAGAGAGAGAGAGAGAGAGAGAGTCACTGACTGACTGCTGACCGCTGATGCGGCTTTAACACAATAACAATTCCAGGAAACTGAGGCCAGGCTTACAGTGCTGCTGCTGTTTACCTTCAATACCACGTGATTCACTGCCTATGTTTGGAACAGCATACTACTAGACTACTCTTACCATTTCTGCAGTATGCATACTGTGCACAGTACAGTCATTCATGCTGGATTTGTTGATGCAGCAATGGAAAACAAATCCATTTCATGTTAGCAATAATGTTTGCATCAGTATTTTACGAAATAACATAAAAGCTAACTTATGTTATGCTTTACATTTTGATATTGTGACGAGTGGGGGCGGGGCCGAGAGCCGTGGGAATGGAGCGAGGCCGGTGGAGTAATTGATAATGAGCGACACCTGCACCACTCACCGGTCTCGAGTCTGGGGGGAGTAGAGGGCAGTCTCGGGAGTACCCCCCGGCCTGCGAGGGGCGATGGGGGGTATGTGACGAGTGGGGGCGGGGCCGAGAGCCGTGGGAACGGAGCGAGGCCGGTGGAGTAATTGATAGTGAGCGACACCTGCACCACTCACTGGTCTCGAGTCTCACGGAGGAGCTCCGGAAGGATAAAAGGGAGGAGTGACGACAGTGTCGGGGGAGAGAGGACCAGTCCTGGAGTTTATTTTGTGTTTTGTGTGCGGCAGTCGTCCGCGAGGGGCTGCCGCTTTACTTTCGTTTTGTGTTTGTTTATTTTATAAAATTGTTTAAATGTCCGCCGGTTCCCGCCTCCTTCTTCCCGAACTACGAACGTTGTTACAGATATGAATAACCTTCTTAAGTTACATTAATCTTACAAATTAGAATTTTCAACATTACTTTCAATATGTGTAATGTACTTATTTTGATTCAGACAGCAACCTACATTTCAGTGAACGTGTGAAAATTACTTTTATATTTATGACACTTTTAAGTGAAGCCATGCACAAAGTGAATTGCCTCAGTTGGTGATTCAAATTCGAATCGGCAATCGTTTCAATTGATTCATTAACGACGGCAATCAAGCGATTCGTTTGTGAATTGAACAACACATTGCACCGATGAGTTTCGATCGAGATTCAGCAATCGATTCAATTGATTCATTTAATAGAACGGTCAATCGAGCGATTCATTGGTAAATTTGCGCAGTACATTGCGCTGCGCATTTGTTTGCTTTTTCCCAAAATGATTCGACAATCAATTAAACTGATTCATAAAAAAAACGTGCCAATCAAGCGATTCGTTTGTGTTTAACACTGCATCGCACTGCAAGTTTTTTCCCAAACAAGTCCGCAATTGAGTCAATTGATTTATTTAAAAGAACCACGTCGATCAAGCAATTCGTTGGTAAATTTGGAAAGCACATTGCACTGGATTTTCCCCCCAGAATGATTCGGCAATCGATTCAAACGATTCATTAAGTCTAGGAGATGTGTCTAATCAACTAATCAAGTCAATCAACACTGCACTGCAGGTTTAATTGTTCAATTGATTCATAAAAAATAAAAAAAACTACAACAGCGCGTCGGTCATGCAATTCAGTTGTGAATTCACCACCACACACTGCTAAGATTTATGTTTTTGCCTTAAAGGGGTCATATGATGCGATTTCAAGTTTTCCTTTCTCTTTGGAGTGTTACAAGCTGATTGTGCATAGATAAGATCCCTGAAGTTGCAAAGACTAAAGTCTCAAAACCAAAGAGAATGCTGCCATTTTGGTTATTTTTATATGCCAACAAATTACATGCATAATAGTCATAATATTCAACTTGTTGTTGAGCTTGACAAGACTTTCACGTTTTTTACAACTCCAAATCACAATTGCTGTAATGGCGACATCGTTAATGCATGCCGCTTCATTCAATCCACGCTCAACTCGTATCAATTCATTACTTACAGTAAGTCCAGAGCTTTATAATGTTGGCTACATGCTAATGCTATCTGTTGGTGTGAGGAGAAAGAGGGACAAAAGAAACTAAATAGATAAAACACAAAGAAATGTGTGCCTGAGACATCTTCGTTTTTGACTGCGCAAGCTAAAAATGGAAATAGAGAAACAGGCTCTCCTCACCCGCCCAGCCTTGGGTTTACCCTTATTAAAATATGATGACTTATGACAGCGTCGCCTCTGTTCTGAGTCATTTTCTGCCTGCCTGTCAGGAAGTATATTTATATATATATATATATATATATTATTGGATACAGGCAGCCAAAGTGCTTCACTGCGAGTGACACCTGATACGGAAAGATAACAAGACAGAAGTATTTACATTTCAAGATGGATATAACAAAAATATGAACACTTATTTAGGATTCTGTTACAAATGATCATTTTCAACATCGTTTTCAAAAAGTACACTGTACTGTGCTTATTTTGAATTAACCTACATTTCAGAGAGCGAGTTTATATTTGACACTTTTATCCAAAATGAAGACAAGCCCAAAGTAAATTGCCTCAGTCAGTGTTTCAAATTCGGTTCTGCAACTGATTCAATTGATTCAGTTACAAGAACGATGGCAATCAAGCGAATTGTTTGTGAATTGAACAGCACATTGAACTGCAAGTGTGTCCCCACCAATTGATCCATTTAAAAAAAATCATGTCAATCAAGCGATTAAATTGAAAATATGTGACAGCAAATTGAACTGTAAGTTTGTTTGTTTTTCTTTTCAGAATGATTCGGCAATCGATTCAATTTATTTGTTTAAAAGAACCACGGCGATCAAGCGTTTCGTGTGTGAATTGGACAAGTTTTCAAAAACAGTAACAAATTTCAGCTCATTTTGAATCAGACTCCTTAACCTGCAATTCAGTGAGCAAGTGACGGTTACATTTATATTTGACACTTTTATCCAAAGTGAAGAGAAGCGCAAAGAGGATTGTCTCAGTCAATGATTCAAACCGGTGACCAGTTCATTGGATTCATTTAAAATAACGGCACAATCAAGCGATTCTTTTGGGAACTCAACAGCACATTCCACTTAGACTTATTTTTATTATTAATATTATAGAATGATTCAGCAATCGATTCAAATCATTCTTTTAAAAGAACCGCAATAAATCATTGAATTGGATGGCGCACCAATAAGCTGCATGAAAGTTAACTCTTAATACACTGAACAAAATTATAAACGCAACACTTTTGTTTTTGCCCCCATTTTTCATGAGCTGAACTCAAAGATCTAAGACTTTTTCTATGTACACAAAAGGCCTATTTCTCTCAAATATTGTTCACAAATCTGTCTAAATCTGTGTTAGTGAGCACTTCTCCTTTGCCGAGATAATCCATCCACCTCACAGATGTGGCATATCAAGATGCTGATTAGACAGCATGATTATTGCACAGGTGTGCCTTAGGCTGGCCACAATAAAAGGCCACTCTAAAATGTGCAGTTTTATCACACAAAAGTGTTGCGTTTATAATTTTGTTCAGTGTATATTAATAATATGACACAATTAGAGAGACCTATAATCGCACTACTTCAACTAGTTTTGCCCTTTTGAACCACAAGCCTAACTAAACACTAGATCTGTTGCAATATTTCAATTTTAAAGCATTTGAAAGCATCACAGATGCAAAGGACGCTCCAAAAGAGAGTATATTCGCAAACGTATGTGCAATAATGCATTCAACAGTTGAGAAAAGTTTAACTTCTCTGTTTCTCACATTGCCATGAGAGCTACGTGCAGATATAATTAAAATTCAGTTTGTTTGCCATGGAAAAAAATAGCAGCATACGGGTTTGGCGAGTAAATAATGACAGAATGCTCTGTTTTGAGAGAACTGTCTCTTTAAATACAAGCACGGATGTTATTTTTTCAGAGGAACTTAAAGGCATGTCCGCTTCAAATGATTTTATATAAAGTGAGCTCCATGTGACATGAACTAGTTTCAATAGCTCTTTAATTTTTTTCTTTTTTTTTCCTGTCAAAGCCAATCTCTGCTGTGGCTCTGGCCTAGATTGCTTCAAAGGCCTTCTCGAGTTATCTAGGACAGACCACATCCAACAACAGTCACACAGAAAAAAGAAGGGGAAAAAAGGAAGGCTTTTCCATTGATTTGAGTTGACCAGAAAAATGCAGAACTGTGGCACCGTGATAGTGGTGAAATAAAACCCAGAAATAGTCCTAGAAATGCAGAGCTGAACGACCTGCAGCGACTAGATTAAACGAGGTCATTGTGGAAAAGAGAAAAGAAATGATTCCACATCGCAGTGACTTCTGTGGTTCACTGGAAACGTCTGATAAAAAGTGAAGCTTCTTGCTTGGACACATGATTCTCAATTCAAAAATGCATTCATTCATGCTATTTTTGCATCATTCTAGCGCAACATTTGCCATAATTATGTGGTTATTTAGCTTTAGTATGAAGAAAATAGAGCACAGCAAAAATGGCCAGTGGCACGATGGAGGTATAAAACAGTGAACTACCGTAATAAATACACAAACAACAGTGATGCTATTGTTAACTAAAACTACACTATTAAAAATCATTTTCATTCATTAAAATAAAGCTGAAATAAAAGAGATGAAAAATGTAAACTTAAAAGTGTCTTGGCAACTAACTAAAATAAAAATAAAGTTAAATAATAAAACGTAAAACTAATAAAAATGACAAACACAAACATTAAATTACTAAAACTAAAATAAAAATAAAGTTAAATAATAAAAAATAAAACTAATAAAATGACAAAATAACTAAAACTTAAACTAAATAAAAATAATTTAAAATAATTAAAACTTAAAATAATTTGAAAAAAGTAGTAATTTTATATAACAAATAGAATAAATTATTTTACTTTAAATATAATTAAATATAAACATAAAAGCAAATTCACCTCAAAATATTTCAAAATGTTCATAAATAGTAGCTAATTCAAAATATTAATAAATACTAGTATTTATAGTTGTATTTAGTTAAACTGAACTAAAAGTTAAATAAAAATAAAACTAATAAAAATGACAGAAGCACAAGAAAATTAGCTAAATTTAAGTAAATTTAAAATTATATAAATAATTATTCATTTGAATTAAAATATAATTAATAAATATCTCAATTAAAATATAATTAAATATAAACATTAAAAACTTAATTCAGTTTAAAATATTAATAGAAAAATATTAGCTAATTCAAAATATCAATAGATATTATTACAATAATAACACTAAAATAAGTGATAATTAAAATATTAATTATTAATTCACTAATTAATGAAATTCATTAATGAAATAGTTTATATTAATAAATGTCATTAATTACATTTACTGTATATTAACCAAATAATTAAATCAATAAATAAAACATAACAAAAATGCCAGTCAGTTTAGGTGAGTCAGATCAGTGTCTGATAGGCTTGTGATGATACTCCGGATAAAAGAGTCTGCTGGTTGAATAAATGTAAATAATACAGGCCACAGTGAAAAGGTCCTGTGAACAACCTGACAAAAAATAAACCACAAACTCACAAAAGCAGCATGAATGCAGCCGTAACCTGTGGTGTTACATCAGCCGCGGGCCCCAGGGATGGATGGGAGGTGTAGGCATCAGAGGAGACCCACCTGCTCCACAACGACCCATCACAGCCCATTCAACCCCATCACACCACATCTACAGCCCGCAAAGACCACCAGACAAAGAGTCTCTCATACAGCCTGTGCTTTGTTTCTCTCGCACCTCCACATTTTCCTTCTTTTCTCCGCGGTGCGTTTGTCCCGTCTCTCCCGAGGGCCTGTTAAGACATCGCCCAGGCCTGAAAGCAAGGTGGAGTCGAGGGTACGGATCGTTTGCAACAGTTGCAGGGACAAAAAACCGAAGCCCGTGAGCTATTTTCGTTGGCTATTGTAAACCTACACAGGTGGGATTATGAAGAAAAAAGGGCAAGATGCTGAATGGAAGCGACGCGGCTCGTTTAGGAGGACGCAGACGCTGTTTATCTCACTCATCGTCATTTTGGTGGTAATAATATGTGTGTATTTTCACTTGCTTTTGTCCACTCCCTGGACTGATTTTGCATCGTTCCCCATACTGTAATTTCAATGCTTTTATCATTAAAACGGCTGCTTTGTGCTTGTCAGTGCTGTGCAAATGCTAAAAAAAAAATTAATTGCTATATTTTACACAGCTGTACACAAATGTTGTTTTAGATTGCACTGATTCTACATTAGCAAACGTTAATATTTATAATACATCTATATTTTTATTGCATTGCAGAATGTTACTGATCTTAATTGCAAGATTGTAAATAAAGTTAATATTGCACCCCTTGAAAAAGTTTTTACCTCTGAAAGAAAGAAATAATTTGGTAACATTTTACAAATATATATATATATATATATACACGTAAATAATAAAAATTAATAAAAATTCTAAAATTAAGAAAAAAATAATAATTATAAATAAATAATAAAACATGTTTTTTTATGTTATATTAACTTGTGTTAACATTCAAGGTTTGGTTTGAAAAAAAAATGCATTGCAGAATGTTATTGATGTTAACTGTACAGGAATGTAAATATTATTAAAAATGCACCCATTCAAAAAAAAAAAATCTTTGTTAATGTGAATATCCACTTAAAATGTAAAAAATTCTAAAATAAATGTTTACAAATAAAATAATTATGAAAATTATAAAAAATATATTATAAGAAATAATAAAATTATGATTTTTATATAGTAATAGTAAAGTAAAATTACAATTGTGTTAACAGATACAAGGTCTGTAAACTGTTACCAATAATACTTTGGAGAAATAGGTCATGTAAACTTATTACATTAGTATCCTAATAAAAGTCACATGGGAGCTGCCATGTTGAGGTCACATGACCGGTGTAACACTACTCACTTTCACTCATGAAATAAATGAACTGCTGATTGCTAATAGTGCATTTCTGCAATAGCATAGAACTATAGCTTTTGCATGATGCTGCATCAACGCCTCATAAAATATGTTTCACTGTGTCTAATCTAAATAGCATGCATTTTTAAAATCACACACATCCCCATTATTCATATTAGTGGTTAATCAATGTTTACATTTGATGGCCCCAGACGTGCCTCGGCTGGTCCTCACAGGTTCAGTGCTTGGGTTTTCATGCAGTCTGCCGCAGTGCCAAACAAACAGACCATAATAAACAGAAGGAGCCACAGGGGCTTGGCCGCGAGGCCCGCATGAACCTGCTGCTGGGGCGGGACGATTGTTTTTAGTGTAACGTAGCAACGGCGAGCACAGAGACATTTTACCCAGACAGCAGATCCCACACAACCACAGCAACACGACAAATAGTCTGAGCAGAGGATGCTGTACGCCGTAAAAACCAGTGTAAAACACAGGAGCACAAAACAGATGATGCAACCGAGTGTTAGAAATGTCTGCGTGCACTGAATACGGGTAACAGCGAAAACTGTTCTAGCGTTTTCTGCCTTATTTGTGACAGTAGCTGTCAGAAGTCGCTGGGGTATATTTGTAGCAATAGCCAAAAATACATTGTATGGGTCAAAATTATCCATTTTTCTTTTATGCCAAAAATCATTAGGATATTAAGTAAAGATCATGTTCCATGAAGATATTTTGTAAATTTCCTACCGTAAATATATCAAAACTTAATTTTTGATTAGTAATATGCATTGCAAAAAACTTCATTTGGACAACTTTAAAGACCCCATGAAATCAAAATTAAAGTTTTTTGGGTGTTAGTATCAATGTTAGTCTTAAGGTTATCTACAAGGCAGTGTGCTCCAAAACAGTGACAACATTCGCATTTAGAAGATATAAGCATTCAAAGCTTGCAGTTCGTCACTTATCCTAACAAACCATACATCAACGGAAAGCTTATTTATTCAGCTTTCAGATGATGTATACATCTCAAATAAAAAAAATGGACCCTTATGACTGGTTTTGTGGTCCATGGTCACATTTGAGTCTAAAAGGCCAAAATGACTTGATCGGCGCAGTTTTCTTTGCTGTTTTGATGTATTTGATATATTTAAACGGGAATAGGATACATAGAATGGCTGGCTTCTTTTTGAAATATTCAATAGCCAGTTAACAGGGAATGTTCTCACAGCTTTCATTAATGCTTTTTAAATGTTAGGATACAATTTTCTTAAAGTAATGATTATGTAATGTTCTTATAACTTTATTAATATTTGATATGTATTGTCATAATGTTGAGAGAAACGTTCTGAGGTCAACATTCTCAAAACGTCCTTATGATGTTATTTTTAAATGATGAACATTCTAAAAACGTTTTTGTAACCTTTAAATAACATTCTAATAATGACAAGAAAACTGGACATTTTAACGATTCAGAATATTAAAAACAAACATTCAGATAATGTTATATTTTGGGTGAAAATAAAGTTAATAGAATAACAGAATATTGTAAGAAACCTTTTTGTAACCTTTAAAATAACATTCTAATCATGACAAGAAAACTGGACATTTTAACGATTTAGAAACATTTCAAAACAATGTTCCCACAATGTTTTTATTACCTAAATTTGTTATCTGGATAGTCCAACACACTCTCATTGCAATTTTAACTAACTATTTTATCTTTTGGCAAATTGGTAGCCAATTCATATGAATTTGTACAATCTCATTCGCACGTTCTCTTTTACGATCTGCTTACACTCCATTTATTTATGCATTTATCAGACGCCTTTATCCAAAGCAACTTACAAAAAAGGACCTAATTAGTAACAAAAATACGTTCAAACAGTGTTTTGCTAACAATCCCATTAAGTTATGAAAACATTCTTTTTGAATGTTCTCTGAAAATTTTTTAAACACATTTTTTTCTTGTTATGTGAATGTTGAGAAAACATTCCACTTTATAATTTTGCGAACATTATGGGGACGTTACTTTACATGTTCATTTAAAAAACATTAGGCGAACACTCAATAAAAAAATGTAGGGAAAAAGCATCCATAAACGATATATAAATAGCACTTTTGTGTTAATGTTTTGAGAACATTTTAAAGATCAGATAACTTTGAACAAACATTGTGTTAGTGTTACTGAAGGAACGTTTGGGAGAACCTTGCCAGAACGAGAACATTCTCTGTTAGCTGGGGAAAAAATCAATTCGTCAAAGGTTTAGTGGTAAAACTTCATGCTATTTTCTAAAAAATTGCACGTTTCTGTATGAATCACTTTGAATGAATTCATACAAAATCTGCACCATGCAAAATAGTTGAGATCGAGTTGAATAGTCTTTAGATCAAAACTGTGTTCTCATTTTAAAGACCATTTTTTTGGACAAAGTTTGGACAGACATGGACAAAAAATTTGGTGTAGATTATTTTAATTCAGAAACTGCTAGTAAATTTCACAAATAATTACCAAGAAATGGCAAATAACATTGAATTAAACATTCAATTTTGAAGTGTAAAGACTGAATTTGTACAGTATTTACTTATGAAACATACTCCAATAATCTGTTTTATTTACAACTTTGAAAAATCGTTTCTTTTTTTAGTGTACATTTTGATTTCATGAATATATAGCATTCAGTCTCTCAAAGATCTGATTCCACCAACCTATAGGCAACTTTGGCAAATCCTGCAATAGTTTCTTCTTAAAACTCTTCATCCTCTATCAACCGGTTTTTGTTGTCTGAGGCTAAAACTACAAAAGGTATCATAAATCAACATGTGCATATTTAAAGTATAGATCTAAAGGAATAACTCATCCGAAAATGAAAATGCATGCATCATTTACTCCCCCTCATCTCCATCCAAACCTGTATGACTTTCTGTGCAAAACACAAATGCACTGAAATAAACTGGTGTAGAAACATCTTTCACTCAGAAACTGGTATAAATTTCACAATTAATTACAACATTGAATTAAAGTGAAAATATGAAGTAAAGACTTAAATTGTATTTTTGCAAAAAAAAAAAAACAGCTTTTGTTTATAACTTTGAAAGCTCATTTTTACAGTGTGGAGAAATGCTGAAGAATATCTTAGACTCTTTTTAGTATAATACAAGTGAAAGGAAAAGGGGAATAGCCATTTTAATTTTTGCACTAAAACATCCCATTTTAAGCAACGGATGATGGTAGAGGACTGCACTTGTATAAGAAACCCAATGAAGTGTCTGTAGCACCGAGACAGAAGGCCTTTTGTATGACTAGTCTTTTTACAGTAAGTGAACATGGAAAGTCTGTAAGAAACAGCCCACATGACGCAAACACAGTCTGTCATTTCGAGAGTATTTGACTCTGTTTCCAAGCCAGGCCTCTCAAATGACTTCCATGTGTGCGAGTTGAGGGGAGAGGCAGATCTCGGCGGGTTTGCTTTGTCTGAGAGCTCTTGGCAGCATCGCGAGGATTCCTGAAAGCCAGAGCAACATGGCGTCACCCCAAACAGCTCCCTGACTCAGAAGCACAAGGGCGCCCTGGACGAACTTCCTCTTGGAAGATTAGGGTTTCAGATAGGGTTTCTCCAGACAGGAAATGAGTCACATTTTATTCACCCATCCATCCGTCCGCAGATGGGTCCCACCTCCACTTGTTCCCCAGCTGCCCAAGGCAGAGGACTGAAACACTGCTGCAACTTTAACCTGTCGACTCAATTATTTAATAAAGGTGCGGCTGCGCTTCAAACGCAGGCGCCATCCTGCTCTCTTCATCCCGTCTGTCTTAAAAGCCTGTGAGATTTCCAACCCTTCCCTGTGGCTGTCCAAACCTGACTGCTTCACTGACTCAGTGTTGCTGGTCTTCCTGCTTGAGAGAGTAAACTGTGATGTAATGGAGCAGTGATGTGCATCCTGAGCTCTCCAGCCGTGATTCAGCTGGCGACTGCGATGGAAATGATTAGCGTTCATGATTTAACAAGATCTGGATGCCAGGACGCCTCGGTTTTCAGCAACACTGCATGCGCATGTATGTGATTCATAAACACAGTCATGCATGCTCATCCATCATTTTTTGTCTGGACAAAATATAATTATGAATATATGTTAAATGTTACACACACATGCACTTAAATATATATTAGTTTATCTAAATCTATATTGCAAGGGGGAAAATATATTGGATATCTATATCTATATTACAAGAGGCAAACGCATTTTTGTCAATGACATTTTTTTAGCCTTTTTTAAGATTTACACAATTTAATTGATAGTAAAATTCCATCAAATTGAATTGAATAAACTTTACGTATTTTAATTGAATAACTGAATAATCCTTAATCAGTTATTCAATTAATAGATTAATTAAAAGGATAATTCGATTCAATTTGTTCAAATTTTACTGTTAAATAAATTGCATAAATCTTTAAAAAGGCTTAATTTTTTGAGTGCAATATATATATATATACACACACACATATATATATATATATATATATATACATATACTAGTTCTGTCAAACGATTAATCGCATCCAAAATAAATGTTTTTGTTTACATAATATATGTGTATGTACTGTGTATATTTATTATGTATATATAAATACACACACATACAGCATATATTTAGAAAATATTTACATGTATTT
>NW_015664693.1:184221-186804 GCF_001515625.1 Sinocyclocheilus rhinocerous
TATATAAATTTATTTATTTGCAATATAGATGTTAAAATAGTAGAGTTTTTGGTAGAAATATAAGTAATTGTAAGAGAAAATACACTCATATAAATATATTTTAACATCTATATGAGTGATTATTAGTGATGCTTTTGTGCCCCTGTTTGAAATATATTTTTTGTTGTCGTATGGTGTTGCTTTCGTATCTGTAAAATGTCACACTTTGTACATCTGAGATTTATACATCATAACTGTCTTGACTGACATGAACCCTATGGATCTCTTTAAATGTTTGTTTTTGATTGCATTAACTCTAAGGCCCTTGCAGCAGTGTCATGCAAGATCTCCCTAAGCAAGCTATATCACATTTTGTTTTTATGTGCTATTTAAGGGTGGTTTTTATCTTAAACTGGTTATTAAACACTGTTTATGTCAGAGAGATAACTCAAGTGTTCTACATTGTGGGCATCTAGTGTACTTGCTTCTAAGTGCCTCGGAGTATATATTTTTAAAGACTGGATGCACATTTATTTTGTTAAAATCCATTACATCAACTTCACACATTTCCAGGCAGACTGGTGCCTCTCCCGATTACTGGAAGTTGCACAGCGTCAACCAATTACACTGGAGCCACAATCAGTCAGATCTTGACATTTTGCGCCAAAGTAGGGACTGAAACTAATGGCATCCCAACTTTAACAGGTTGTTCTGTCGGTTAGCTCAGTTCCTGTCTGGTAACATCAAACACTGTAAGATCAGTGGCACCAGACACATGAAGCAGCTGGATTTACCAGTGGAATATATCAAATGCACCTAATGAACCACCATTTCTTGCCATGCATTTGCCAATTTTACTGCATCCACACATGCACGTGTGTTTGCCCGTGAACTGCATTATCAATCAAGTGTGCATAACACATTTACCAACTTAAACCAGCAATCAGCAGAGCCAAAGCAACAGCACACCATCCTCACATGAAAGCGATCCCGGCGCTGAAAAAAAGAGAAGGAAAAACGGCTACCAAGGGAACAGTGGCTATTCTGAGCCTGCAGTGTGACAGAGGTTCACATTGACACGGTTTCCTAAATGAAGTGCTGCGGCCCGCGAGGAGGGGGAAGTTCGTCTCGCTCGCTATTCTTCTTCTCTCCAGTGTCATTGTTCAGACAGGAAACGCCACAGACGTTTTAGTTGACACACTATTTTAAGTAGGTTAAGGGCACACACACCCCACTGACTAAACCATCCTCTTTTCTTCACGTCCACGCCATCATCATTGTCTATTAATACGATTACCATAAAACAAGACGGCTAATTTCAGTTCTCCTCTAGTGCAATAACTGAAGATGCTGTAATCGCTGTAAACGAACCATCAAGAGGTTGCTGCAGTTTGTGAGCTTGATTGAAACATTAGAGGTGAATCAGTGTTGTTACCTGTTAACTAAAATTAAAGCTATTAAAAAAAATGAACTGAAATAAAAGAAAATATAAAAAAATGCTCATTTTATTTCAGTTATTTGCCAAGAATACATTTCTAATTTTCACTTAAATTTGAACTAAAATTACAAAAACTAAAACAAAAATTTATAAAGACTAAAATAAACATTTAAAAAATAAAAAAATAAACAACAATACACAACAAAAAAGTTTGGGGTAAGTAAAGTTTATATATATATATAAATCCTTTTATTTTTTTGAAAGGATGCATTAAATTAATTAACTAAATGACGAAAATACAAATTAATAAAGACTAAAATAGACGTATTTAAAAACAACAACAACAAAACACCAAAAATATTTGGATAGAATAGTTTTTTTTAAAGAAATTAATGCTTTAAAGTAAGGATACATTAAATTGATTAATTAATAACTAAATAATTGAAATTAAAATTAGACTAAAAACTAAAATACACTTTTTAAAAAACAAATAAAAACGACAAAACAACTAAAAAATTAGTTCAAGTTTTTCATCTAATTTAAAAATTCTTTTTTGAAGTTGTAATTGTAGATTACTGGAATATGTTTTACAAGAAAATACAATTTCAGACTTTCTACTTCAATTCGATGTCACTTGCTTGTAATTATTCGTGAAATGTATTAGTACTTTCTGAGAGAAAATTGTTTCTACACAATTTCTGTTCAGTGTATTTCAATTAACAATTAAACTGTTATAGTTATAACAATTAAAATAAAAAGTTTTCATTTTTAGTTAACGTTAACAACACTGTCAGACAGTCCGAATCATGATCAAATAATTCAAAGAAGCAAAAATCGGTTTGAATCAGTCTGAGCGGTTCTTGACCGTTCACTGAACTGCAGGTCATTACATTCATAACTCAAATTGCACAGAAGAAGGGTGAGTAAAGGATGACAGAATTTTAATTTTAAGTGACCTGTCCCTTTAAGTATATCAGTCAAGTACTAAGAGATTTGTTAAAGGGGTCATATGATGCTGCTAAAAAGAACATTATTTTGTGTATTTGGTGTAATGAAATGTGTTTATGCGGTTTAAAGTTAAAAAAACACATTATTTTCCACATACTGTACATTATTGTTTCTCCTCTATGCCCCGCCTTTTTGAAACGCGTCGATTTTTACAAAAC
>NW_015664693.1:186917-187202 GCF_001515625.1 Sinocyclocheilus rhinocerous
AACTTTACAGATCTTCTTTATGCACCAAGAGCTTGTAACACTCCAAAGAGAAAGGAAAAAATGAAATCGCATCATATGACCCCTTTAAAGGATAAGTCCACTTCCAGAATAAAAAAAGTGTATAAATATAGTTTTTTTAAGAAAATGACCGATCGTTCTGCTAGATAAGACCTTTATTCCTCGGCTGGGATTGTGTAGAGCCCTTTGAAGCTGCACTGAAACTTTTGACACTGAAATCGTTGGCCACCATTGAAGTCCACTATATGGCGACACTTCCTGGAAGGT
>NW_015664693.1:187769-216778 GCF_001515625.1 Sinocyclocheilus rhinocerous
TTGATGTATGGTTTGTTAGGATAGGACAATATTTGGCCGAGATACAACTATTTGAAAATCTGGAATCTGAGGGTGCAAAAAAATCTAAATATTGAGAAAATCATCTTTAAAGTTGTTCAAATTAAGTTCTTAGCAATGCATATTACTAATCTAAAAATTAAGTTTTAATATATTTACAGTAGGAAATTTACTAAATATCTTCATGGAACATGATCTTTACTTATCTTTACTTTCCTAATGATTTTTGGCATAAAAGAAAAATCTATAATTTTGACCCATACAATGTATTGTTGGCTATTGCTACAAATATACCCCAGCGACTTATGACTGCTTTTGTGCTCCAGGGTCACAATTTCTTTGCGACAGAAGAAGTAAAGGCATGAACATCTTGGATTACATGGGGTGAGTAAATTATCAGGAAATTTTTATTCTGGAAGTGAATTTATCCTTTAAGGAACCAAAACAGTTAAGGAATCTAAACCGGAATCATTAAATTCCACTGATACTCATCGCTGGCGGGAACGAGTGACATCATCGTCTCAGATCTCTCTCTCCATCTTTGTGTTCAATCACAGCTGCGCTTTAATACTCGGGCACAGGGCGTCGCGTCCAGACGTGTCGGCCGCTGAAATGCGCACCCGCAGCCGTGTAATAAAACACCATCACCATCCCTTCCCTGCACAGTCCTGTCAGTGCTGATCTCTGTCCTCTCCTCCCTCTGGAGCCATGCCATACGCCACATTCTTCCCCGATTCTGAGGAAAGAGAAAGAAAAAACCGGGAGTCAAAACAGAGGTGTGATTCACAGGCCATCATCATCTGCTGCAGCTGAGCAGCTGCTTCCTGGAATTAGAACTGCGGGGTGTGTGTGTGTGTGTGTGTGTGTGTGTGTGAGAGTGTGTGTGTGTGAGTGTGAGTGTGTGTGTGTGTGCAACCGTTCTTTGTGACTCACTTGAAAAACAGACTGACAAATGTATGTGAGAGAGACTATGAATGACTGAAGTGCTTAGCTGGAGGAAACAGGATTTGACTTTTCCTTTTTTTCTATAGAGCATAACAAAGGAAAATCCTATTCATTTTCTTAATGCTTTTAACATGTTTGTGTGTGTGTGTGTGTGTGTGTGTAGAGATACTGTATGTAAAGATATTGTTACCATGGATACAAAAGAGCTCAACAGTTACTGCCGCTCCCATAAAGCACTGCAATTTACACCGCCATTAAAAAGTTTGTGGTCAGTAAGATTTTTAATACATTAAGTATAATAATACTTTTGTTCAGAAAGCATGGATTAAATTCATTACTACTTCAATGCTGAATAAAATTGTTCATTTCTTTATTAGAAATCTTACAGACCCCATTTTTTTTTGTTTTTCTTTAAGTGTCTGTTTTAGTCTTTATTCATTTTTGTTTCAAGTTTTAATTTGGTTACTTATTTAGTTATTAATTAATTGAATGCATACTACTTCAAAAATAAATACAAACATTTTTTACAGTGTATCTAAAATAAACTATTAATATTAGATTAAAAACCTGAACTAAAGGAGAAATAGATATGTTGCCTTGGCAGCAAACTGAAATAATTGTAATCTGAAATTCTAAAATTCTAAAACTATATCTGAAACTGAATTAAAAATTAATTCAAACAATTTAGAAATAATTAAAAATAATAATAATGAAAATGACAATCACATGAAATTACTAAAAATTAAACTAAAATCAAAACTGAAAACATAAAAATAAAAGCTTAACAGTATATAAATACTAAAATAATCAAGCATTGGCGAATTTATGCATCATATGGAGATTTAAAGAGTATTTGTGTGTGTTTGTTTCTTATTAACCATATTTTGGCGACAGATTTGTAACTGGAAGTGAGTTAAACCTGACAAAACCCCCCAAAACCTAATTTTGGGGACGTCCTTTTATTGTAAAAAAAAAAAAAAAAAAAAGTAAATAAAGCTTTTTTAAAATGGTAAAAATGCAGAAAGTTTTCTGTTAGGGTTAGGCTACAGTATTTATAACTAGCTGTATATAAAAACAATAGAAGTCTATGTAATGTCCCCATTTAGATGTGTGTGTGTTTGAGAGGTCAGGTGACCTACCAGCCAATCTGGATTTGATTTTGTGCATGTCGAATGCATTGTGTGCGGCTACAAGCTTCAGTTCTGTCATATTTGAGCAAGCATCAGTGCAGACGGGTCAATTTCAGCTGTAAGCCACACAAAGGCCGACTGAGCTGCGCGGCCTGTGGACGGGGGTCTCTGTTTGGGGGGAAACACAGGGGAAATGTGTTTGTTTGGCGGCCTTCAGTGAAATGCTGGAAATCCTGCTGTGATTGTGTGGCTCGGAAAGCTTTCAGCTCAGGAATGTGACCTACATTCTCTGTCGGCTGTCTCGCTCCCTCTCATTGTGTGTGAACGCGGTAAACACAGGCATGCTTACCGCAGTAACACGCTTGGTCTTAAAGTTGTTATTTTGCACATCTGCAACATTATTGTCTTTGCTTCGCAGCCAAGCAAAATGAAACACAAATATAACTACTGTTTTCCTAAAAAGTGACAGGAACGAACCATAAATATGTTGTTCTACATGTTACTATGCCTCTGTGATTACAGTTAAACATTATTTAGAAATTTCTTAAACAAGTAGACATATTTAGAAACGTGTCACATTCCATGCGTTCTTTTCTTTCAATCTTGTTTTATCATATACGGGGTCGGTATGATTTTTGAATATTTTTTGAAAGAAGTGCTCACCAAGGCTGCATTTATTTGATCAAAAATACAGTAAAAAAAATGTGAAATAGTTTTACAATGTAAAATAATGGGATCACAGCTGAATTTTCAGCATCATTACTCCAGTCTTCAGTGTCACATGATCTTCAGAAATCATTCTAATATGCTGATTTGCTGCTCAAGAAACATTTCTGATTATTATCAGTGTTAAAAACAGTTGTGCTGCTGAATATTTACGTGGAAACCATGATACATTGTATTTTTCAGGACTCTTTGATGAATAGAAAGTTCAAAAGAACCCAATTTATTTGAAATAGAAATCTTTTGTAATATTATAAATGTCTTTACTGTCACTTTTGATCAATTTAATGTGCCCTTGCTGGATTTTATATATATATATATATATTTGTTTTTTTGTTTAGTTTTTTTATTCAGCAAGGATATATACATATAACACCGCACAGGCTAGATGTCCTAAAAAGGATGATGTAAATCTCTGCTCTCTCCCTGTATTAAGGTCATTAAAAGCTGCCAGTGAAGCGGAGGGGGGGGTAGGAAAGGGTTAAGCCGTGTTGGTCGGTCAGGATGGAGATGAAATGGAGTCTGGGGTGCTGACTCACTGCATTAAGAGCCTCCCCCTCCTGTCTCTCTCACTCTCTCTCTCAGATCATGTGGACGGGGCGTGCGAGCATGTGGCAGCCTGTCTGCTTGTACGGGAAGAACGCAATTGCAAAAATACTTTGGAGTGCAGTGAATCCTGAAAACACACAGACACGCAAGAGACCAAAACAGATCCACCAACAACAGGTCTACATGTGCTAGACGTCTGAAAGTCATTCAGTAGTATTCTGCAAGGACAAACAGCTAGATTTTTGTCTTTATAGAAAAGAAATAAATTGTGAGTGAAGAAAATGTAAGCGATGTCACCAGGATGTTGCTATTTGGTTGCTAAGATGGTGGTTGCCAGGGAGTTGCTGTTTGGTTGCCAAGATGACCTTAGTGGTAGCTAGGGCATTGTTATGTGGCTGCCAAGATGTCCTTGGTGGTTGCCAGGGTGTTGCAAGAGCATTTTTAGGTGGTTGCTAAGATATTCTTGGTGGTTTCCAGGGCATTGCTATATGGTTGCTAAGATGTTGGTTGCCAGGGTGTTGCTATGTGGTTGCTAAAATGTCCTTGGTGGTTTCCAGGGCATTGCTAGGTGGTTGCTAAGATGTTTTTGGTGGTTTCCAGGGCACTGTTATATGGTTGCTAAGATGGTGGTTGCCAGGGTGTGGCTATGTGGTTGCTAAGATGTTCTTGGTGGTTGCCAGGGCGTTGCTAGGTAGCTTGCTAAGATGTTCCTGGTGGTTTCCAGGGTGTTGCTATGGGGTTTCTAAGATGGTGGTTGCCAAGGCATTGCTATGTGGTTGCTAGGGAATTTTTAGGTGGTTGCTAAGATGTTGGTTGCCAGGGTGTTACTATGTGGTTGCTAAAATGTCCTTGGTGGTTGCTAGGGCATTGCTAGGTGGTTGCTAAGATGTTCTTGGTGGTTTCCAGGGCACTGCTATGTGGTTGCTAAGATGGTGGTTGCCAGGGTGTGGCTATGTGGTTGCTAAGATGTTCTTGGTGGTTGCCAGGGCGTTGCTAGGTGGCTTGCTAAGAAGTTCCTGGTGGTTTTCAGGGCGTTGCTATGGGGTTTCTAAGATTGTGGTTGCCAAGGCATTGCTATGTGGTTGCTAGGGCATTTTTAGGTGGTTGCTAAGATGTTATTGATGGCTTCCAGGGCATAAAAGTATATAAAGACATAAAGTAGCTCAGGTTTGTCCTTTAGTATATATTTTTGCTCTCTTTATCACCAGAAATCACTCAGAAGAGAAACAGCACAGCTCTCCTAACATTCAGCACAATAACAGCGCCTCTTCAAAGGCGTTTCTGGCCATTAGGCTTTGATAGCACTAAAGTTCAAACACAGAGATCTTCCCTACCTTCCTCTTGTCTTAATCACATTATCCTGCGGTCTCTGTCTAAACTGATGCCTCTATGGTTTGTCCTCCATTAGTCTCTTTCTGTTTACCCAGATGTGAGATCCGTCAAAACCACACGGGTCCACTGTAAACCAGCCTGCAGTCAATAAACACAGAAATGACAGTTAAAAACCAATTTACAGCTTAAAAATACACATTTTTACAGAAAAATTAATGTAAGCGCTTCACGTTTATGCTTTTAAATCCTCCAAAAAATGACCCGGTTTACTTCCATAGTAAAATCCTCACTTTAATCTTTGATTTTTGCTCTTTTTTAAAAATGAAAACAAGGGATTAGTCTAAAATAATTGTTGCACAAATGTAGCTTACAACTTGTATTAACCTTGAATATTCTTTTAATGTGTCATTAAATTGTTGATTTTGGAAGTGAGTGAAGTGAATTATGCCTCAAGCTCTTTCAGAAGAATAATTAAATTCTCAGGTTTAAGCCCCATTAGTCATGACAAATGTGAACAGTTTTAGTTTCATTGTATTCCTAGGTACATAAGGTCTCATTAACAAAAACACATTCTGGATGGGAAACTCACACCGACTGGTTCAAACGTGTAACAATACCAGCAAACCACTGGATTCATCTAGTAACTCTTTCCTTCATGTGACTGGATAGTATTAGTGAATTTGCACAGAATTTCCCAGCATGTTGAAAATGTGACCGCAGGCGTCCCACTCAACATGATGGCGTGTTCATTCCTGTCACGTTTGAGCTTCTCGATGTCTCATGTCCAACATCTACATGATGATGTAAGTGTTGTTTTCGGTGCCAATATCATACATTCATATAATTCACAAAATCATTGATGATGCTGGAAGAACTGCACGATGTACTGCCACCTGTAACACAAGTGCCAGTAATGTTGGTCGTCATGGGAACAGATTTGAAGAAATGTAGCATTGCATCACTTGCTCACCAATGGACCCTCTGCAGTGAATGGGTGCCGTCAGAATTTTTAGATCACCTGTAACACAAGTGCCAGTAATGTTGGTCGTCATGGGAACAGATTTGGAGAAATGTAGCATTGCATCACTTGCTCACCAATGGACCCTCTGCAGTGAATGGGTGCCGTCAGAATTTTTAGATTTTGTATCTTAAAGAGTCCATCTCCTTTTGTCTCTCACATCAAAATCCAGCCACATATTTGTTTAGAGCTGTTTAAACGGTGCTTGATCTGTGCAGATTTCTCTCCTGATTCAGACCAGACCACTTTTTCACTGGAGGAAGCGGTATTATGGATTATGGACTTGTATTTTAGCCAGAAGCAACAGTTTGAAGTTAAAACCATCTTAATGATGGATTTGTTTCTTTTGTCTTCTCAAGTCATTAACTGATGGACTGGAGTGGTGTGGATTATTTGTGGATTATTGTGATGTTTTTATCAGCTGTTTGGACTCTCATTCTGACGGCACTCATTCACTGCAGAGCATCCATTGCTGAGCAAGTGATGCAATGCTACATTTCTCCAAATCTGATGAAGAAACAAACTCATCCACATCTTGGATGGCCTGAGGGTGAGTACATTTTTATTTTGGGGTGAACTATTCTTTTAAGGTCTCAACCGAGAAAAGGAAAATTTTTCAGTTGCAATTTTCCAAGGTGGGCTACCCGTTTTTACACAGTTAAGCAGAGAACGTTTGATCCTCAATAACAGGTCTTCTTCCACGTCATGAGAGCTATACGGTTCACACATCAGCCTGTAATCTCATTTGCTAGTGAAACAGCATCTGGAAAACAGAGTAAATAGACGTCAATTATCAGGGTTAGTGGTGGAAACTCCCCGAGCTCTTTTATTACCATCAACTTCTCAAAAGTGTGTGTCTGTGTTATCATGCATGTTTGTGATTTCAACACTTGATTGCCACAGTTGCTCTGTGGAAAAAAAGATTGGCCTAAAGTGCTAAAAGCTGATGCAATGAGCAACAACGTGGAACCCCAGTGACATTTGAATAATGCCAATAAAAATACTATGAAAGTGTAAGTTGTGCTGATACAGTTGGTTTGTATGGTGATATATAGCATGCAATGGTGCAACTTTTGCTATACCACGGTAAATATCCACACAGCTATCATTTTACTAAGGTTTCACATGTTTCTCATTGAATTTAGATTCAGAATTGTTCTATAATATTAGTTTTGAGTGTTAGAAGATACCCTCATCACTTTAGTAAAGTGAGTGACAATATTTATCAGTACTGACTTTGACGCCTCAAAACGTCAAATGGTCTGAAGTCAGAGGTTGACATTTTGGAAATTTCTAAGACCAGATTCTTAAATCAGATAAAGGCCAAGAGCTGACAGAAAATGCTCAAAGCGGTTGGAATTGGAAATGATGTGGTTGATGTAGCGCCTCAGATGAAGGTGTTAGTTCATATTACGCGTTATTCAAGTTAAAACTCCCCATGAGGATTTTCTGAAGAGCTTCCTCTGTTCACCGTGCTGATGAGATTTGAAAGGTCACGGCCATTAATAACAAACCTCCACAGATAAAGAGGCATGAGATATGTGCAACTAAAACCTTTACTGAATAAAAGTGGAGGTTATTAATATACATTAAGTAAACACTACGCTGGTCTTGCAATAACATAAAGCACCTCAATAAACTATAGTAGTGATACTGTATGTCAACCAGGCGATTAAATGTGCAGATATTTGTCTATTCTACACTAAAAAAATTATCAAAGTAACAATAAAAACGTATATTTAACAATTAATTAAGTTTTAAGCAGTGCACCTTTTTAACATTTTACATTAAAATCCATCAAATTGACTAGAATTGATGAAAATTATGTTGAAATATAATGAAAAATTTTGTAATATAATTATGAAAAACTAGAAAAAAGTAAAATAAATAAATAAAATAAACACTTGTTTAATAATCAAGTAAAATACAATGGTGTCAAAGTTGCAGTGCACCTTTCTGACACTTTGAATTTAATTATTGAAGACATTTGACTTCAGAATTCTCAAAATTCACTATAATCGAAAATTGTGTTTAATGGATGAAAATGTAATAAATAAATGGTTTCATGATGAAAAATTACATTAAAATGAAATAAGTAAAAAAAAAAATTAAAAAAAAGTGCATTTTATAATTAAGCAGAGCACCTTTTTGACACTTTGAATTTACTGAAGAAATTATAAAATTGATTGGAATCAACAAAAATTGTGTTTTCAAAAAAAATAAAAAATAAAAGTTTATGGATGAAAAACGTAATATAATGATGAAAAATGTCTGTAATGATTAAAATGAAAAAAGTAAAAAATAAAATAGAAACTTACATTTAATAAGTTTAGTAAATTATTAAGAAACACAAATGATGGCATAATGTTATGTGGTATATAAGTTACGGTATAATTTGACTTTGACGATACTCGTCAAAGTCAAATTATCTGAAGTCAAAGGTTGGAAATTTTGTAGGAAATCTCCAAAACCAGATTAAGGCCAAAAACTGACAGAAAAATGAAAAGTGGTTTGAAAAATACTTATAAAAGTAAAAGATGTGTTGCACTTTTTTTTTTTTTACTTTAATTAGAAATGTGACTTTAAAATTCATAAAATTGAAATTGAATAGACAAAAATGAAGTTTTAAGTTTAATGGATGAGAAATTCTGTAAGTACAGATATTGTAAAATTAAAAACTGTAAAATGAATGTAAGGTAACACCTTATTTTAAGGTGTCCTTGTTACGCACATTACATGTACTTACTATTATAATAACAATAAATTATGCATAATTACATGCAAGTAACCCTAAGCCAAACCCTAATCCTAACCCTAACTATATAGTAAGTCCATGTAATTAATTAATATTACTCGGTACTTAAATGTATAATTACACTGTACCAATGACACCTTAAAATAAAGTGTAACCGAATGTAATATTAAACCTTTTTCATTTACTATCATTACACTGCATATCTCAGCCATCGGTCACCCAGTCTAAAAAACCCTTCTCGGTCGCCCACTACTGTAAAGTACCTCATTGCAAAGACCTCATTTTCAAATTAAAACGATGCAAAGATCTTTAAACTTTGTGTTTTTGCTCCTACAGTCAGAGAACTTCCCCTCGGTGGAAAACAAAGCTCCCGAATGAAGCTTTCAAAGAAGCCCGTTACGTAAAGCAGTGGACCTGACCCACTTACAGCTCAGATTTCCCCCGCTTGCCATCGGCCCACCATGAGAAACAGATCTGTGACCTTCAGCTCCAATTTGACCAACATGCGCCAGCCAATCAAATCACAGACATCGGTTCAAACAGCTAAAGGAGATAAAACGCATGAGATCAGCGAGAGCGCGTCTGTGGTCACTGAGCTGTGACTCATGGGGGATTACGTGTCTGATGGCTTTGATGTGCACACTGCTGCCAGGGCTATTTTCTGCCGTGTGCGGGCGGGACGCACCGAATGCTGACGCGAGACAAAACCTCTGAAACAACAACAACAGCACAGACACATTAGGAACATTTCCTTTTGTTAAACTGATTTACATGCTTGATCTTAAACTGATTATACTCATTATGAACCCTGCTCTTGTGTTGGGGTCAGTTAGATTTTTTGGTTTTCTTAAAAATTGGTTAAACCATTTTTTTTTCCCTTTAAATTTGGTGACTATTTCTCCTTTAGGGTCATGAATGTGCATGCAAAGCTTTGACGTGTGTTTTGTAAAGGCTGTACAGAAATTGTTACGAGTTTTGTTTAGAGGTCAGTTCAGTTTGACCCCCATTTGATTTTTTGGCTTGAAAATTGGTTTAACTATTTATTTCCTCATGACACTTGGTGGCTTCTTCACATTTAGGGTCATGAATGTGCATGCAGTGTTTCAACACGTGTGTTTTGGAAGGGATTTACAGAAATTATTATGACTTTTGTGTTGGCATCAAACTTGACTCACATCTATGTCAAACAAGGAAGGGAGACACGGAAAAAAAGAAACGTCACTGTGTCTTCATCTAGTTGAGTTTCACAGTCAAAACATCTGCCAAAGTTTGTTTTTCATTTAGTTTTTCTTTTAATCTAAATGACAGTTTCAGCACTGAAAAGAAGTGTGAGAAAACACGGGTTTGAGAAATAGACAACAAAAGGCAGAAGAAGTACAAATAGCAATATATACTACTTGTACAAACAATAAGGTAATATTTATACTTACCTGCATCTCTAATAGTCACTACAAGTAGTCCTGACAAAAACATAAATATATATATGTGGGTAAATTGACCCCTGACACAATAGAAAAACACAAAAATAAATGGGAATTATTACTTTTCTAACATATGTAATATATTTTTTTATTCTCTGACAAGCTACAATAGAGGTTTTCTGTTTTTAAATGAATCTTTAGTGTTGATTTTTGCCAATTTCCCAATTTATTGCATGGAACCCAATGGGGGCTCAATTTGACCCCAACTCAAAAATAGTACTGATTTCAAAGCAACAGAAGGGTTAACTGAACATCCTAAACAAGCAATGCAAAGTTTCAGGTGATATGTAATTTATCTGTCCACAATGAAAGTGAAGATGCAATATACTGCACATACAGAGCTCTGCAGTGATGAGGCCAACCTGTGAGTTTGCAGACTGAAAAAACACCCGTTCAGCAGATAGTGTAGATAAATATACACAAATAAAATAGACAACGTCCAGAAAAAAAACTCTATCCAGCACAAATACAGTGAGTGAAGACACTGGTGTTTTAGTTTCTTTCTTTCCTTCGGTTGCGATTCGGTCGCTGTTACAGTTACACACTGATAGGAAGTTGCACAAGGTTAATGAAAAAAGCCACTGTCAAAAACCACAAACTGCTCAGTGCTGATGCAATGAGATTGTTGCTAAAAGACGGATGCTTCCGTGTGTATTAGCAGATTGTCGTTGGCGTAACGGGAGAAGAAAGAGCCCTGGAGGCAGACATGTCTGATCAGAGAACGCAGCGGCACGCCGGAAACACTGAAAGTGACAGTGACAGAATCAATTATTAAAATTAATCACATCAACATGAAGCCATTTACAGCAGCGGTTCTCAACTGGTTCTGCTTCAATTGCTCAAATAAAAATGTTAAAAATCCTATTATAATATTTATATAAAATATTGTTCATATTAATAATATTAAATTGAATCACAGTAACTTGTATTTAATATAGCCATATTTTACCCTGTGTAATTTTGTTCATGATTCTTGAGGATGAGAGCATCACACAACCTGTCAGTGTTGCATCAGTCTAATTTATTGAACTCCTACTGATGAAATACTGTAGAGTTTGACTGGACATGACCTTTAACGTCAACAGCAAAAATATGGGCTCAATTACTATATTTAGTTGCATTTTATCACTTGAATTTAGCATTGTTTTCCCCTGCTTTTTTGAATCATGACCAGGGTTATCATACTAAAACTAAATCGATAAAAACTAAATTATATGTATATATGTGTGTGTGTGTGTGTGTGTGTGTGTGTGTGTATTAAAATTGAATTCTCATTTTCATTTAGTTTAACTGATGTACTAAAATAACAAACTGAAATAAAAATGAAACACTTGAAATAAAATAAACATCAACTATAAAATTAACTACAAATATTTTATTTCAGTTAGTTGACAAAGTTGATGTAAAAAAATAATGAAAACTGAAATAAAAACTACAGTATATTAAAAAACTAATAAAAATGACAACAAAATTACTAAAATGTTACGATTAAAATAAAAGTGGAAAATATAAAGAAATAAAAACTAATTAAATATATTAATAAAAATTATAATAGCATCTCAATGATACTAAAATAACACTGGTCATGACCCACCAGTTGAGAACCACAGATTTACCGCACATGTTAATTTTTAGTGTGGGCTAGAAGAACATATTCAAAATAATAAACAACATTATTCTTAGTGAATTCCCTCTATGTTCTGCTCACCAAAACCGCATAATGCATTATAAATCACTGCACCGCGAGTCTATTTGTGAGAACCGTCAGTCGCTTCAGAGCTGTAGATTTCTCCTACGTAACCTACTTTCTTATTTTCTGACACATAAAAGCTGTGCTGCGCTTCCAAAGGCTGTCATCTCTGAAGAGCATCGTCAAAAGGATGCTGCTCTGATTCCCCCAGTTGCCATGGAAACAGCTCACTTCGGGGAGGCTGTGGGAGGCAGCCTGTGCTTCTGTGCAGCTGGTTGTCATGGAGACGGATACGGCGGCTTACATAAGTATTCATCTGGAGTTGGACTCGGCCTCATGATGAATTCAGCGTGAGTCGGATGGAGTTGAAATAATGTCATTGAGGCACGGATGAGGGCATTCGTGTGCCGCCCACGTTACCGTCAGCCAAGGTCAGGATAGTTTCCCTGGCAATTAAGCGGAGGCTGCCTGTGGAGCAGATGCCCAGCAGTCCCAAGGTGACATTTAAAATAACACAGTCTTTCTACCCCTCCTGTTCCTTAGATGAGTAACAACGTGGCGACAGTTCGGAGATAAACCTTAAGGGAGCTTCGACTCAACAACACAGCCATTCCTCCAATCAAACTACAGTTAAACAGCAATTGAACATCTGTTGGTGCAGACGACATAAACTCAGAAAGAGGGATGCGTTCCAAATATTGAGGAAAAATATGTTCATGTATAGTTAGATCGAACTATTTTATGATTTGTTTCTTTTTCCCCGCTGTCACGAATCCGGTCCATGAACTTCCAACTGCTAGCCATCAGAGGTCACCCTTTCCAATTTCATTGACTCTCGTCTGACCCATGCCTGTTTCATGACCACGTCTCTGTCTTCTATTCAATAAAGCTTGCATATGGATCCGCACGTCTCACGTCTCGTCAGCCCCGTTACACCCGCATTGTCCACCATCTTTGATGTTGTTTTTAGTTTTACTGTGCTTGTATCAATGCATTATGAGCCTTAGAATTGGGTCAAATGAACATAACACACTCCTCAAGTCATAAGTGTGCTTATAATGTCTTAAAGCACCACCTACATAGGCAGCATACTAACTAAAATGAGCCCTCATAAGTGACCGATTTGGGAACACTTGCAAAACCAAATAATGATTGACTTCACTTTGAAGCTAAGTTGCAACAACGTGCAATGCAAATACACAAATATTGAGATATTGTTTGTGTATAGTTAAATCAAACTATTTTATAATATTTTCAGCATAAAACACACGTTTTTAATTCCTCTCGCATTATCCACCATCGTATATGTCGTTTTTTGGTTTCACTGTGCTTGTTTCAATGCAATATGAGCCTTAGAATTTGGCCAAAAAAACATCAATTCCATTTAAAACACTCTTCAAATCATGAGTGCGCTTACAATGCCTTAAAATACCACCTACATAGGCAGCATACTAACCGAAAACTCATACAGTAAGTGACCAATCTGAGAACACTACTTAGGCAGCAACTCGCAAAACCAACTAATGATTGACTTCATAAGTGAACTTATGATGTGTTAAAATATCACCTATATACAGTAGGCAGCATACTAACTGAAAACACGTAAGTGACCAAAATAAAAATAAAAAACTCTACTTGGGCAGCAAATGATGACTGATTTCACTAGAGTTAATATGATGTTAACATCCCTAAGCTATCAATGCATCACTCTGATAAACATCAAAATACACCAATATTAAGAAATGATAGTTCATTTATAATTATATTGAACTATTTTGTAATGTCTATCCACATTGTATTTTTAATTGGCATTTGTCCTACATTGTCCACCATATTAGATGTATTTTTTTGGTTTCACTGTGCTTGTTTCAATGCATTATGTGTCTTACAATTTGGCCAAACGAACATACTGTATATTGCTTTTTGAACACTCTTCAAATCATAAGTGTGCTTTTTTTCTTGTTATTGTTGTCATTGCTTGTTGCAATGAATTACGGGCCTTGGAATGCGGCCAAAAGAATGCGATGACTTAAAAATCACGCTATAGGATTAGGAACAGAGCCGAAGATTCCTTTCAACTTCTTCTTTTCACAACATTAGTTAGAAACTCCGTGCATTACTGTAGAGCACCAACCTGATTCTGCTGATCCCTTCTAGAGCTCTGAGTGAGGCAGACGCCGTGCTTCTCTCGCTACGGCCTGCGTCAGTCTTACTACGACCTCAGGAACTCGAGAGATGGAGAGAAAATAAACAAGTCAGTTAGAAACCACAGCGTGACAAATGCTCGGCAAACGACAGAGTCATATGACACAGAGGGAAGTGGTGGTTTGTGTTCAAAGCTGTCAAACCCTTCTGTGTTCAGACTTCCCTTTATGTGCATTTCTCTGAGCGTGTCTGCGTGTGCGTTTCTGCTTTTCGTTTCCGTGAGCAATCTGCTAATAGTTAACCTGGTTAAAAGATGTGCTTTGTGCACTGTTGCCAAGTACAGCACTGGATGATTAAGCTCGCAGGAATGCATCGTAACAACAGCAGACTCGCAGGCGTGACTAAATATACAAGCTTCTAGGTGACAAACACCTCTGAGAATGTGACGTTTGTGTGAATCGACTGACATGCTAGTTCTCATAGCACTCTCCTTCAACCGCCTTTGGCCCGCACGCCTTTCTAAACTCTTAGCCAACCAACTGTTCTTGGTAATACCAGGAAGTTAACCTGACATTGTTTTGTTTCAAACAAAGGGCCGGTTGTGAAACCAAACAAACGCTTTGGCAACAAGTCAAAACTGAATGTGGATACAAGGTCATAGAGGCCTTGCACTGGTTTCTTGCTATTTTGCTGGGTTTCTTGCTGAAAACCCAAATCTAAGTTTGCTGATCTGATTGGTTGATTTATATCATTATGGGTTAATGTTACACTCCCTAATTTAGTTTCACTTTAAACAAAGGCACAGGTGTGAAACCAAAAACACATGTTGGCAACAAGTCAAAACTGAACGTGGAAACAAGGTTAAAGAGGCCTGGTTTCCACAAACTAGATATTTTGTTGGGTTCTTTTGCCACACAACTAACTGAAACCCAAAACTAAACTAGCTTAAGATGGTTTGCTGGTCTGCAAAGCTGGTCTCCCAGTGTGACTAGTTCAAAAGTGGCCAACACCTCTATAAAACCAGCAAACTTTAGGCTGGTTTAGTCAGCAGGAAGAGATTTATATTGTTAAGCAACTTAGTTGAATTTCAAGCTAAGTCACAGTTGTGAAACCAAACGAACACATTGACAACAAGTCAAAACTGAATGTGTAAACAAGGTTAAAGAGGCTGTTCATTGGTTATTTTTGTTTGTTGTTGAAAACCCAAATCTAAACTAGTCTGAGATAGTTTGCGGATCTGATTGACTGATTTATGTCGTTATGGGTTAATGACACACTCCCTAATTTAGTTTCACTTCAAAAAAAAGGCACAGTTGTGAAACCAAACAAACACATGGGAAGAGAGTGAAAGTTGAATGTGGAAGCAAGGTTATAGAGGCCTGGTTACTATTTATTTTGTAAGGTTTCTTGCTACAGAGCTAACAAAGACCTGCTGAAACCCAAAACTAAACTAGCTTAACCTCCTGAGACCCTGTGACCTCATATGAGGACATTATATTTTGGTGTATTTCTCTGAGTCTATACATGCCACAGTTGTAAGTCTGGATGTCCTGTACAGAGCACATTCAGGGCTTTTCAGAGATACTACATGTTTGGATGTTTCACTATGACCACTCCCTCTCCTTGGTCTTCAAATATGTCTGATTACACACATTTTGCAGAAAGAAAAATGGTATATCAAATCATTCTTTTATAACATAGTTGAGAATCATCTTTATACAAAGTTTGTTAAAAAAAAATCTTGAAAACTAAAAATGTATTGGTTATTTAAAAAATCTATTGTTTTTGCCTATGCATGTTCATTCGTGTCTTTTTATTTTTTTTTTTTAATTGAGTCCCGATGTCCTCTACTGAGGACATAGCATAACTTATGAATGAAAGATCTTTTTTTTATGCTCTAAACAATGTAAAGACATGAAAAAAACTATTTTTTTCCTAAAAATCTTTTCTCGGGTCTTAAGAGGTTAAGAGGGTTTGCTGGTCTCCCAGTGTGACCAGTTAAAAAGTGCCCAAAACCTCTTTAAAACCAGCAAACTGAGACCAGAAAATCATTTTAGGCTGGTTTAGTCAGCAGGAAGAGATATAGGTTAATTATAAGCTACTTAGTGTCATTTCAAACTAAGTCACAGTTGTGAAACCAAACAAACTCATTGACAACAAGTTAAAACTGAATGTGGAAACAAGGTTCAAGAGGCCGTTCATTGGTTTCTTCTTGTGGAAAACCCAAATCTAAACTATCCAAAGACATTTGCTGATATGATTGCTTGATTTATATAATTATGGGTTAATGTTACACACAGTTGTGAAACCAAACAAACACATTGGAAGCAAGTCAAAACTGCACTCTCAGAAAAAAAGGTACAAAAGCTGTCACTGGGGTGGTACCTTTTCAAAAGGTACACTTTTGTACCTTTTAGGTACTAATATGGACTCTTTAGGTACAAAGGTGTGCCTTTTGAAAAGGTACCGCCCCAGTGACAGCTTTTGTACCTTTTTTTCTGAGAGTGTGTTTACTATTTATTTTGTAAGGTTTCTTGCTACAGAGCTAACTAAGACCTTCTGAAACCCTAAACTAAACTAGCTTAAGATGGTTTGCTGGTCTTTAGCTGGTCTGCAAAGCTGGTCTCCCAGTGTGGTTAGTTAAAACGTGCCCAATAACCAGAAAACCGAGACCAGAAAACAACGTTAGGCTGGTTTAGTCAGCAGGAAGAGATTTATATTGTTAATGGGCTGAATTATAAGCAATTTAGTGTAATTTCAAACGAAGTCAAAACCTCTTTAAAACCAGCAAACTGAGACCAGAAAATCATTTTAGGCTGGTTTAGTCAGCAGGAAGAGATATAGGTTAATTATAAGCTACTTAGTGTCATTTCAAGATAAGTCACAGCTGTGAAACCAAACAAACACACTCACAACACGTCAAAACTCAACAAGGTTGAACAGGCCTGTTATTTTGTTGGGTTTCTTGCTACAGAGCTAATGAAGCCCACTGAAAACCCAAACCTGATATAGTTTTCTGGTCTTCTACTGGTGTAGCTGGTCTGCAAAGCTGGTCTCCCAGTGTGACCAGTTAAAAAAAATCCCAAAACACCTCTGAAACCAGCAAACAGAGACCAGAAAACTGGCTTAGGCCGGTTTAAACTTTTTTTCTCAGCTAGAAGTGATTCATGTTGTTAATGGGGTAATTATAAGCTACCTAACTTAGTTTCGTTTTAAACAAAGGCACAGTTGTGAAACACATTGGCAACAAGTCAAAATTAAATGTGGAAACAAGGTTCAAAGGCCTGGTTTCCAGTTATTTTTTTGGGATTTTTAAGAACTAACTAAAGTCTGCTGAAAAGCTGGTCTTCGGCTAGATTAACTGCTGTAAAAAGTGCAAGTGTTACCTTAAAGAGCCTGATTTAACCCATATACAGGTATAAATTATTGGTATAAATTAATGTATTTAGGTTGTTAAAAATAACATTTTGACCTTTAAACTGGAATAAAGCAGTTAATTTTTAGTCTACCATTTTTGCATACCCAAAACTCAAAAACAATCACCCTATAGTAAAAAAGTAATATATTTAAAATGCATTTATTTCATACTAAGTATAGTTAAAATCTATTAACATATTTACTGACAGATAACTCGAGACTTACTGATATAAAAATTATAATGAAACTTTATTTGGTGTACTACTTGTGCACAACGCACATTTCTTAATATTATGTGTTTTAATGTCACTTTTGATGAGGATTGTATGATCTCTGAATAATATCTGTCTTTAAATGCAAAATATTTAAAGTGTATCTGAAGTGTACTTGCAATAGTTCCACTTTAGCACAATCAAATATACTAAGTATATCTTGTACTTCAGTACTTTCGCACAATTAAAGTGCATTAAGTACAAAATTAGTTTCTTAATGTACTTTCAAACTTTAAGTATACCAGTTAGTATACCAAAAGTACAATTGAAGGGCATTCAAGTACATACATGTAGTATACTTAGCATAAAATAAATGCATTTCAAATACATTTAAGTACATTTATTTTTCACTAGGGCAGCAAACCAGATTTTTAAAGAGTTAACTATAAGCTACTTCATTTAGTTTCATTGCAAACGAAGGAACAGTTGTGAAAAGAGTCCAAAGAGAAGCTGCAAATAAAGTGAAAGTAATTTTCTGTCGGTCAGAGACTCTTCTAAAACTCGCGTATAGGTCGTGTATAACTTAAGTGACAGAAGGGTTCACTTTGAGCTGCTTCACATTCTTGACCTGCAGTGACGTTCACCGTCTTTGCTTTGCCCCTCATTGAGTTACACAACAGCCAGCATGACTTCAGATGAATGCTATTTCTTCCGTGAGCGTCAGGAGGTGTTTGTGTTTGGACGAGCCCCCAACCGTCCAGAGAGAGAGTTCAGATTCGGATCTGAGCCCGAGGACGTGGATGGCAAGTGCTGGCAGGAGTGTCAACAAATGCAGACAGACTTGTTTAACAGTTTGGCGCTTATTCAGCACAGCACGTATCTTAAAAAACGAGGGCTAGGCGTTGCACAACAACACAACTCAGGCCAGAAACATTCACACGTATACAAACACAATTATTGCGTTTCTGCCCATACGGCAAAAAATATATAATTTTTTCTGACCAAAATATATTTTACACATATGCTAAACGTGTTGCAAACAGTGAAGCTCAATTAAATACATTTTTGAAATTGAAAATATAATTAGTTTCAATCTTCATATACTAAAATATATTTCAAAAATATATTTCAGGAGCAAGAAAATACATTTTCAGTCTTAAAGGAACACTCCACTATTTTTGAAAATAAGCTTATTTTCCAACTCCCCTAGAGTTAAGCAGTTGAGTTTTACCGTTTTCGAATCCATAGTAGCCTACATTTAAGCTGAATGCAAATGTGGATGAAATGAACTAGACTCCAAAACTAGATTCTTATTTATTTTATTTATTTGTTTGTTTGTTTGTGACATGTATTTTCTTGGATTAAAAATATATGGAGGGCAAAATATATATATTTTAATGCCTTTAAAATGTATTTGTATTTTAAAAATATAAATATATATTTTAATGCCTTTAAAAATATATTTATATTTTTTAAATACAAATAAAATTTAAATGTATTTAAAAAAAATATACCTATATTTTTTAAATATATTTTCAAAAATAAACAAAACATTTGCAAAGTAATATACTGTATTGGTAGAAACATATTTACCAAATATATATTTTTGTTTATTTTGAAACATATTTAAACATATATCGATTGATTGATTGATTGCAGAATGGGTGGGGCGGAAGCTTTTTCTTTTTCAGTGTTTTTGACTTGTTTTTCAGTGCAAATATCTAAAAAATTTTAGGTTGAGAGACTGTAGATGCACAATAAGATGAGAAGTCTTGATTTTTTTAAATAAATTTATCAAAATTAAGTGTTTATGCTCAAAACAAGAAAAAGTGGGGTAAGAAAAATAAATCTGTTTTCCTTTTGAATTATGTTTTTTTGTATTTAAAAAAAATATACCTATATTTTTTAAATATATTTTCAAAATTAAACAAAACATTTGCAAAGTAATATACTGTATTGGTAGAAACATATTTACCAAATATATATTTTTGTTTATTTTGAAACATATTTAAACATATATCGATTGATTGATTGATTGCAGAATGGGTGGGGCGGAAGCTTTTTCTTTTTCAGTGTTTTTGACTTGTTTTTCAGTGCAAATATCTAAAAAATTTTAGGTTGAGAGACTGTAGATGCACAATAAGATGAGAAGTCTTGATTTTTTTAAATAAATTTATCAAAATTAAGTGTTTATGCTCAAAACAAGAAAAAGTGGGGTAAGAAAAATAAATCTGTTTTCCTTTTGAATTATGTTTTTTTTTTTCTGATATTAGCAGATATGTTCTTGTTTTAGGCAGAAACTCAATTTTAAACCATTTAATCAGAAGCTGTGAAACTGTGTATTGTAAAAAAGTGCCATAGCAATAAATTTGACTTTTTGACATTTGACCATTATTTTGCTTTTCAACTAAATGTCTCTTAATTTCAGAATCTTTAGATATTTGCACTGAAAAACAAGACAAAAACACTAAGAAAATGTCTGTGCCATTAAACCGTATAATATTCAGCTGTTAATATTAAATGAGCTAGCTAAAAATATGCTAAATTGTATAAATAAATTGTATAAATGTAAATAAATGTTTTGTTATATACTGTGTGTTTATGTGCTATATTATGTGTAGTATGTTTTGGGCCTTAAATCATACTGAAAAAAAAATTAACTTCCTAATATGGAACAGATTTGGCTTCGTCATAAATGTACGTCTACTGTTTGCAGACATGAGTTTAAAGTCATTTACGAAGCTTGACTTTGAGTTTGCACATGAAATGTTGAAGATGACTTCATAAATGATCAATGCTGGATTTTTTAATTCTGACATTGCCATATAATGTGTTAGGAATCAAATTCAAAATCTAAAACAGGACGTGCTCATAAATGTAAGATGTTGTTTCTGGTTTTATTACACTGACATGCTTTAACCCTTCATGTGGCGTATTTTCTCTTCAGGACATGTTGGCCTACAGTGTGTCGCCGGGGTAAGTTGACACAAAACAGATGGATGTCCCATGCTGCATCGTGCAATGCTTAACCCCAGGTTTCCCACGCTGCTTTGTGTCTGTAACGTGAGTGTGCACTCGACGGGACTCCGGCTGTATCTCACTCTCCATCACAGTTAAACTTCTCCACTGGAAAACAAAACAGATCTGTGGAAAGCATTTCATCACATCACTGCCGCGTCCCACCGAGAGCAGCTCTCACAGCTTTCCACTACAGACTTCAGCAGCATATGTGGCATATCGGCCCCAATTTTCTATTTTATTTCATATATTTATTTATTTTTTGAAAATTGTAAAGACGTTGAACTACATTATCTGGATTATTTATACAGCAAAATACAAAGTGTCCACACTGCAGCTAAATATAGATCTCACTCCTATTCCTTGTTTATAGAATTAGTTTGTTTATGGCAGGGTAATTATTGTTAATTAAAACTAAAAAAATAAAACTAAAAATTACGCAATACGCAAGAACCAATGGCATTTTGGCCTCAATGAAAAACCTGTCAAATCTGGAATTACAATTCAGCATTTTTTTTTAATTTATATAATTTTTTGCAGCATTTTTCTTTAATTCTTTAAAATAATACAGAAGGAATATATATATATATATATATATATATATATATACATAGGTGCATCTCACGGTCACGGCTTACTTGTCTCTAGCTCAGCAGATTACTGACCATCTGATGCTCCAGAAAAACACAGGAGGTCAACGCATGGAAACGGAGAGCAGAGGAGGGATGACCTTTGACCTCAGCTCAGCAGCGGCATCTTAGAGCCAGATTAAAAACAGAGAAATCCAGGGCACGACAAATGACATCCAAACTGACTCTGTTCACTTTCTGGTCTTACTGTGAGCGATTCACCAGTGCATGTTAATCCAAATAAAGAAAACAGCTTTTTTAGTCTTATCTAAAATCTCAAATGGGTTGCAAAGCGTTTCATGTCGACTTTCCAGGGCGATCGATTTTTAAATGCATTTCCATTAAAATGCAAATGGGGCGGTTTTGGGACTGTGTTCATTCTTTGGTGCACGGATGCTTGTTTACTTGTGTGTTTGTGTCTCCCTGAAGAGGATTGCTGTTTAAAGGAGTTGTCTGCATCCTTCAAGCGTTAAATGACTCCATCTATCAGATGTTTGTGACTCTGAGGACGAGCTGAAAGAGTTCAGAGAAATCTGCTGGATAAACAAACACACACACACACACACACACACACACACACACTGTTGACTAAGTGAGCTCAGCAGCACATAAAACAGCATACACAAAGTCTTTCTGGCTTAAAGTGAGACTTCATCTCTCGCTAAATTATTTAGCCGCTGTCGCGACGTACAGGTTGTGTTGTGTCCTTATTTTAGGTCAAAATGAATCTCTTCCAGAGTCTTTTGACAGCCTCTCAGCATGCGGTGTATACACGGTGACGTCCATTACAGAAAAAATACTGTCATATGCAGTCATGTATTTAAAGAAACCAGAAGATGTGATGTTGCAATGCATTTTTGCTCAAGAAGTGACTGAAAAAAAATGCTTGATGTCATCAGTGCCAGGGTTATTATTGAACAATAAAAAATGCTAGCTGGAATAAATAAATGAATGCAAAGAAAAAAAAATTTAAATAGTGGTTGAAGACATAAAATGCAGTAAAATAATAAATGTTTTTCTTATTTTGTATTGTTGTAGTAAGACTAAAAACTAACTATATTCTTGAAGAAACCAGAAGATGTGATAAAAAAAAAATGAATGCAAAATAAACAAACAAATAAAAAATTGGTTGAGTGGTCCTAAAAATTTAAATAATCAAATAAAAAGGTTTTCCTGTTTTGCATTGTCAGAGTCAAACTAAACTAAAAATAACTAACTCTAAGTACATTCCCACCAATGCTAAAATAAACAGAAAATTAAAACGAAGGAGATATTGATAAAATAAAATAAAATATTTTTCTTATTTTGTTTTGTCAGAGTTAAACTAAACTATAAATTACTAAACTATATTCTTGAAGAAACCAGAAGATGTGATGTTGCAATGCATTTTTGCTCAAGAAGATAACTACTTGACGTCATCGGGACCAGGCTTATTATTGTAAAATGAACAAAAAATAATAAAATAAAATAATAAAATAATTATAAAAAAAACAAATTAAATTAAATTAACTTAAACAAAAACATTAAAAAAATGCTACCTGGAGCAAATAAATTTATGAAAAAAACAAGCAAACAAACAAACATAAAATTAAAACAAAGAACTGGTTGAAGAAATAATGAAATAAAATTATAATGTTTTTTTTTTTATTCTAGCAGGCTTTAATTAATGTAAAATAAACACAAAATGAAAAGTGGTTGAAGACATAAATTTTTTTATATATTGTCAGTCTTAAACTAAATTGTAAGTAACAAATCCATTCACAAAAGTAACTAGTAAATTGCATTTACTTTTATGCATTGGCAGATGCTTTTATCCAGAGAGACTTGCATTGCATTGAAGGTTTACATATATCAGCTCATGCATCGAATCCACTTTGGCAAATTAAAAGTGCATTTAAAAATAGTATTACAATAAAGATGAAACAGAAGGTGCATAAACCATAATAACCGTGATCAGAAAGCAGACTGCTGGGATGAAAGAAATCTCTGCAACACTTCATTGCTCTGGAGATCCAGGAGCGGCAGCATCTTCACTGAACTGTCATCCACACAAACCCAATCATCCTCAGAGCAGCTCTGCTCTGCTCGCTCCATCGGCCGCACATATGCTTCATTCGGATGAATCATCTATCAGTTATGACATCTCATGTGAATTCGACAGATTTATCACAAAATTCATCCATCTGTGATTCTTCTACACCTTCCTTCCTTACAATGCCAACTGATTAAAGTCACATTTGCTTGCAGATGCAGACTCGCATAAAACAATCAGGGCTAAAAATGATTCTCAAAAGACAAATAAAATGTGATTGCTCATAACATGAGCCCATTAAGACAAACCAGCTGCATCAGAAAGTGAGTCACTGGATCTGTCATGACACAACTCTGACTTCACTTGGCAGAAATCCCAGCTGTCATCCATGTGCTCATGTCACATTACAGTATCAGGCTTCACTCGCATGAATCTGATTGGAATGAGTCTCTTTTATTGGTTCTCATGACTTAAAGGGATGGTTTGCATGGCATGTGTGTGACTGGAATGGCGACACATGAGAGAATAAAGGTCTCTGAGCAACCAGCGCATTACAAACAACACAATAAGGTTGCTAAAACACAGCGAGCTCGTCTGACACAGAGCCGGGTTGCTAAAACACACTGAAGTGGAGCTCTGCGATATTTCTGGTAGGCGACACCTCCGTTTCAAAGCAACATGGCGTTTGTGGTTTCCTTTGAAGCTGCTGTCAGCAATCAATCACATCCCACAGACCCAAAGAGCTCTGCTGAGATAAAGACAAGTCAAGATGCTTGCTGCAAGGCCAGTAATACACTTATGCAAGCATGCAACAATGGAATTTTGAATGCAACATCATCATGCTTGTTTATAGTAACTAAAAGCAATGCTTTCAGGAAATAACCTCACCTACTCTAGTTTCTGCCACTCATGTGGTGTATTATGGGTAATCTTCTGTCTTAACCGCGTTACACCTCCACAATCTCCTCCTGACAAACTACGGCCCACATGCAATGCCCCCAACCAGACCTGCACTGGTATTCTGAAGCATCTATTTGTGTCATTCTGGAGGTGGTTGTGGTGCTCACACTCTATTTCAATCCTAAAATCAACAAAAATTGCACTCACAACCAGTCTCACATCAGGTCATCAGTGGAGGGCTTTATTTGGATGGTGAAAAGTGTCTCTATATGAAAAAAAGAAACAGAATTGGTGACATCAGAAGAAGGGAAAGACATTTCAGAGGCGGAGCAAGTTATACTGGAGTTTGTCATACATCGTGGTGCCAAATCAAGAGTTTGGAAAAAATATACGTATCAGGGTTCAGTGCTTTTCATAGTTAAATTGAGAATGCCTTTGAAATTCCAATTCTATTTCTAAATTTTAAATAGAGGTAGCAAACAGGATGTAGAGTTGCAATTCGAAATTTGAATGCAAGGAAGTAGAATTAAATGTTTTTGAACCTTGTTTAAAAGTCTTGAAAAAATTTCAAAAGTGAACTTGAAATTTGAATATCTAGAAAGATGAACGCGTGGATGGATACACAGATGGATGGACAGATGGATAAATGGGTGGGTGGTTGGATGGGCGGATGGATGGATGGGTGGATGGATGGGTGGATGAATGGGTGGGTGGGTGGATGGATGGATGGATGGGTGGGTGGGTGGATGGATGGATGAATGGGTGGATGGATGGATGATGGGTGGATGAATGGATGGATGGGTGGATGAATGGGTGGGTGGGTGGATGGATGGATGAATGGGTGGATGGATGGATGATGGGTGGATGAATGGATGGATGGGTGGATGAATGGGTGGGTGGGTGGATGGATGGATGAATGGGTGGATGGATGGATGATGGGTGGATGAATGGATGGATGGGTGGATGAATGGGTGGGTGGGTGGATGGATGGATGAATGGGTGGATGGATGGATGATGGGTGGATGAATGGATGGATGGGTGGATGAATGGGTGGGTGGGTGGATGGATGGATGAATGGGTGGATGGATGGATGATGGGTGGATGAATGGATGGATGGGTGGATGAATGGGTGGGTGGGTGGATGGATGGATGAATGGGTGGATGGATGGATGATGGGTGGATGAATGGATGGATGGGTGGATGAATGGGTGGGTGGGTGGATGGATGGATGAATGGGTGGATGGATGGATGATGGGTGGATGAATGGATGGATGGGTGGATGAATGGGTGGGTGGGTGGATGGATGGATGAATGGGTGGATGGATGGATGATGGGTGGGTGGATGAGCAGATGGATGGATGGATGAATGGGTGGGTGGATGGATGGATGGATGATGGGTGGGTGGATGGGCAGATGGATGGATGGACGGGTGGGTGGGCAGATGAATGGATGAATGGGTGGAGGATGGATTAATGGGTGATGGATGGCTGGATGGATGGATGATGGGCGGATGGGTGGTGGATAGCAATAGTTTTATTGTCAGTTGTTGAGTGGTTTGTATCTGATCTCTTCAGTCGCTCTGGCTCTCGCTGCTCTTCACTGATGTTAGGTTGTTTGCTGGTAATGGACGGTTGTGTTCTGCGTCTGCGGAGCGACAGCACATAATGCAGTCGCATGATCCATTATTACACTCATTACATAATGATCATAAACGACTGCAGCGGCGAGCAGAACGAGAGAACGCCAATTCAGCCTTCAAATGCTCACTGAAAAATATCAGGCTATTATTTTCCACCAAAAAGGGCAGGATGGTCCGCATGACAGCCTTCAGAACAACAGCGCTCTGTCCCACCCCGAACAAAGGGATTGGTTTGTTTTTGTGTACGTGTTTGTCCTATTGTCATTCGAAACAGCTCTTTGTTTCAGAGTAAACAACCCGTCTCTGTTTAGTTATGCTGCATTTGAAGAGACATTTGAGTCACATGGCCAAACCAAAACCTAATTGCATAACATGCATAAAATAACAAAAGCAAAGTTGCACTACCTTCCCTACATCCACCTTTAATTCCGTCTGGCTGATTGCATTTGCATTTATTACACAATGTCAGGCTCTCCAGGGCTTTGGGTGTTACTAAATCAATGCCAGCACTGAACTCACCGATTTCAGTAATGAACAAAGTTGTCTGAACACTCCTGGAGAATGATATGATAACAAGGCTGAACATGTCATCTCTAACGAGCTTTCCCAGGCTTCAGGGCTGATTACTTGTAATTGAGAATCTTAAAGGACAAAACATTGTTACTCAGACCATGAATAACAAAGCTCAGGCAAATCATTATTGGTGCAACTCATGGTAATTTTGATGAATTATTTAACGTCCCTCCCTGCTCTCATAAGATACTTTCTCAAATGACAAACTAATGGATAACGACACTGAAAAATGAGGACATCGGTAGTTTCTGCTATGATAGTTTTTGTTGATACAACAGATTACGCAGCCAGGAAACAGACGACTGCATGATAATTAACAGATTTCAGTATTACTCAGCTGGGAATGTGTGCCTTTCAGAATTGAATTGAAAATGCCTTTTAAATTCCAATTAAATTCCTGAATTTGAATTGAAGTAGCAAACACAATGCAAATTTAATTGCAAAAAAGCTGAATTAAAATGTACTGAAATGCAAAGAAATTAATTATTAGAAAAGTTTTTAAAGACACAGATGTTCACCAGATAGATAGATAGATTCCACTTCCTGTTATTCTGATTCAATTGTGAATTTTGCACAACATTTCTACTTAACACTGTCATATTTTCCATCACTGGCATCACTAAGATTCACTTCTAGTACAGACATATCACTAATGCCAGATTCTTTTTTTTGGGTGTCAAGAATATTTCTTGGCAACCATGACACAACACAACACAACACTGATCTCTTTTCCCTGCCATGGTTTCAGTTTTCCAGCACGCCTATCCATCTCACAGCCTGACATGGAAAGTATTCCCACCTCTCTGAGAATGCCAAACGGAATGTGTGACAGAGACACACAGATCTGGTAATCCTTGAAGTTAAGACCATCTCAGGGCCAATATTCTGCCCCACCATGTTCACCATCCTCCTATCAGGCCACATCAGCAGTTTTATCTGCGTCCCTTGGCAAGTTTAGACATCGCAGCAGCTGTTGCTCCACTCACAGCCTGGAAAATACCGCAGTTACCGCTGAAGATAAGCTGGCATGAGCTGACTTCTAGAATTTCTCCCTCAGATTAACCTGAATGTGACCTCATGTACTTTAAAGGAATAGTTCACCCAAAAAAGAAAATTTGCTTAAAATTTACTCACCTTCAGGTCATCTAAGATGTACAGATGAGTTTGTTTCTTCATCAGATTTGTAGAAATGTAGCATTGCATCAGTGTCTCAGCAATGGATGCTCTGCAGTGAATGGGTGCCGTCAGAATGAGAGTCCAAACAGCTGATAAAAACATCACAATAATCCACAAGTAATCCACACCACTCCAGTCCATCAGTTAATGTTTTATGAAGCAAAAAAATGTGTTTGTAAGAAACAAATCTATCAGTAAGACGTTTTTAACTTCAAACCGTCACCCCTGGTTAAAATACGAGTCCATAATCCATAATATGGTCCATAATAACACTTCCTCCAGTGAAAAAGTCCATCTCCTGTTGTCTCTCACATCAAAATCCAGCCACATATTTGTTTAGAGCTGTTTTGGACTGCATTGCCTTGTAAATAGTGTTTGATCTGTGCAGATTTCTCTCCTGATTCAGACGACATGGACTTTTTACAGGAGGAAGCATAATTATAGATAGAGGATTTTAGCTGCACATTAAAATGTTAAAAATGCATTATAATGATGGATTTGTTTCTTACAAACACACAGCTTTTGTCTTCTCAAGACGTTAACTGATGGACTGGAGTGGTGTGGATTACTTGTGGATTATTGTGATGTTTTTATCAGCTGTTTGGACTCTCATTCTGACGGCACCCATTCACTGCAGAGCATCCCTTGCTGAGCAAATGATGGAATGCTACAATTACTTGAGAAGCAAATTGTGTTATATAATAAGGGCTATTGTGTTGTCTTTAGAATACAGTATAATAAACCATAAAATAAAGTTTATTTTTCTTACCCAACTGGTTACCCAATGCCCCTTGCACTCCCAAATCGACATATGAATATTACTACAAAATAAGAATATAAAATATTATTTTCACAACAGATAAATGTACTAGTTTGTCAAAGGGTAAAGTGTATCAATAGACTAATAAAGTGTCCATGTTGCATGTCTATTAATAAAACTGATGTAAACATAGGCACAGAACCACATGAGGATCCCCAAACATCGGACTTGAATAACAGCACAGGGGAGACATCGATCACTTAAAAATGGCTAAGAGTATTTTTACAAATTCAATAAACGCAGAAGAGTAATGCATGCAGCGTGCCAAACGTCTGTGCTGCTCACTAGGGTCTGGATTGTGTGTCAGAAAAGAGCAGCGTATCTATGAATAACCGCAGCTGAATGTCAGTCTGTAAGGAGACTTCAGGACTTCATTGAGTCTCACCAAACTGGGATGTGAGGACTAGTGTGGCTGAGTGAATCTCATGAAACCTCTTGAGAACATGGCAGGGTTATATTTAAGCCAAAAATCTAAATAAATATGAAAAATATTTAAATATATATGATCTGCATTTGATTTTTGATTTTTTACTCAAAAATAAATAAATAAAATAAAAAATGTCACTGTAATAACAGTGATACCGTAAAATAGATAATTACAAAAAAATACAATTTTAAAGCTCATGAGAGTTGCCTTTGAGAAGAATGAGAATTAAACAAAATACAAAAGCAAATATAAAATAATAAAAAATAATAAAATAAACAAAACTACAGATTATTTTTCAAAATGATAAAAGCAAGTAAAAAATAGGCAAAAATAGATTTTAAAAAATATGTTTGGTAAAAATAAAACATATTAAATATATT
>NW_015664693.1:216866-229804 GCF_001515625.1 Sinocyclocheilus rhinocerous
TATATATATATATATATTATTTTAGTCTTTAATTTAGTCACCATTGAGAAGAATGGGAATTTCAAAAATAAAAATGTATATATAAAGTAATATATTTTTTTAAAAGCATCTTGATTCAAAAATCAAAAACAATGTCACAATGCAAACAATCTTCATGGTCCTTAAAACAGGATTTGTTCGCTTAATGAAAAATATAATTTCTTCTTTTTCTTGTTTTCTTTTTGGGGTGAAATTTGACCTGGACAAGAGATTCATCTGTTTCTGCACCCAGCATTTCCCAGTGTGTGTCTCTGTGTAAATCTAGCGTCTGATAGAGTGGTGTCAGCGGGTGAGGACAGGCGGCTCTGTGATGCGCCTCATGCATACTGGGGCAGGGTGCAGAATTTTCCAGAAGCAGCTGCAGACTTTGTGCCAGCACACGGGAATTCTCTCGCTCTCCTTCTCCTCTTCCACTGCATTGTTGGCAGTATGCCGAGCCTTACTAGAGCAAAACTCGTCCAGACCCAGTGACACCACCCATGTCTCAGCACACACCCTCATCTGACTCCTGTGAGCTCCGATCCCTCAGCAGCAACCGTGGAATCACTAAACCACTCCGAGCTCTTGGCCTAGTTTGTGTTCCTCACTTCAAAGGAATGATTAGAGGAATAGTTTACACACACAAAAACATACAAATCAGCAACCTGATCTACTCATCCTGATATAATTCCAAACACAACTGCGGTTATTCTGCCCAACACAAAAGGAAAAATTAGAATTTCAAAATCATTTCAAAATTCAAACTCAAACTAAATTCATATTTGAGTTTGTTGAATTCAAATACAAAATTCTAAACTCACTCAAATTTTAATTCAAACTGGTTAATGACAGCATATACAGATTTAGAATAATAACAAATTCAAAATTCAAACTCATTCACATTCAAAGCTCAAACTCAAATTCAAACTAATTAAAGGCACAATATGTAATTTTCGCCGCTAGAGGGCGCGTATTCAAAATAAACAAATAGACAAATGCGTAGTTTGATGACGCCGTGACTGAGTGTGACAGGTTTAGATTTGAATTTGAATTCAAAACTCAAATTGAAACTTGAACTCAAACTCATACTTCAAAACTCAAACATGAATTCATATTCATATATCTCGAATTTAAATTCAAAATTTTAATGTGAACTCAAAACTCACTTAAATTCAAAATTCAATTTCAAACTGGTCAACAAAATCCGTGTATCATTCGATCATTCGTTTTTTGATTTAATATTGAAAGTAGAAAAATGAGAAAACAGCTCCTTTTTCGTTTTTTCGTTTTTTTTCCCAAAAAACGAGAATTCAGCTTAAATTTTCGTTTTTCGTTCATGGGTGGAAAAATGAATAAACAGCTTGAATATTCGATTTCTACACGTGGGAATTAAACGCCCCTTTCTGCTGATTGGTCAGCCGAAGATCAAACCGTGCCGTCATCAGCGTGTGAAACGTGCAATAGTCGTGCTCTCTTTTATATAAAAAGAACTATATAATGGCCTAGATCGGACCGAATAGGTGGCCTAGAATTAGCGAAATCTGGATGGCAACAGCAGTCTTTGTGAAAGAGGATGCATGAGCGCAGACAGAAAGGCATGCATACACACGCACTCGCATTTAATGCAAATGTAAATGCAATCCAAAACACAATGCAAGTACGTGTTATATCTTTTTAGTGACTCACCACAAGGGGCAAGAGTTCTTCTGCTACCGAAAAAAAAAAAAGTTGAATAAAAGATTAAATTTTCAAGTACAAAGATTTAAATAGTACTTTCTGGTAAAACCCACTCCAGTAATTGTATTTACAACTTCGACCAATCATTTTTACACTATGTAGGCAGCTTAGTAGGTTTTGGAACAATTAAAAATTTAATTAAATAAAAAATACATATAAAAATGCATATAAAATAAAAAATATATATAAAAACAGAGGTAATATATTGTTTGGTCTGCTACCAAAAAATAAAAAATAAAATAATAATAATCAAATATTCATTCATTCATTCAAAAATAAACAAGAGATTAATAGATTAAGTGTAGGATTTATTTTGAAACTCTCCACTCAAAAGCTGCTAATAAATTTCACAAATAATAATACAAAAAAAAAAAAACAGCAAGTGAAGCATTGAATAAAACATGAAATTTTCAAGTAGAAATACTTAAATAGTACTTTCTGGTAAAACTCACTTCAGTAATTGTATTTACAACTTCGACCAATCATTTTTACACTACGTGTAGGCAGCTCAGTAGGTTTTGGAAGAATTAAAAAAATTTAAAATAATAATAAAAATTAAAAACATGGAAGTATAAAAATATTGTCCGGTCTGCTGACAAATAATTTTTTTTTTTTTACATCTAATATTTATTCATTCATTAATAAAATTAATTTATACATATATGAAGGTAAAAGGCTATATTTTAAAGGGGTCATATGATGCTTTTTTAAAGATCATTATTTTGTGTATTTGGTGTAACAGAATATGTTGACATAACGCACAGTGCAAGTACCTGTGGTATTTTCAGCGACTCTCCACCAAGGGCGCTATAGTGAGAATTTGCGTAAACTGTCGTCTTCTACGCTCAGTTTTATTATAGAGAGTTCCATTGAGCAATTTAATGAAAACTGAAGTGTGTCATTTTTTCTTTCATGCACGATAAATATGCGCAACGGAAATGCACACTTGCAGCGTGTTGGCTAAGAATCCACATCTGCCTTTTCACACTTGTGTGGTGTGTTTGTGGCCTGAGCCGAGTGAGGCAGTAATTATTACCTGAGCAGTGTAAACAGGAATGAGATGAGAAGCGGCTGCTCGAGCTCTGTGATGTTCAGTTTCACAGACTTTGCGGGGGTTTTCCAGGATCTAAAGTTCAATGCAGCTGCGTCCTGCAGTCTTCCGTTTGACAACACACATCACCTCAATAGAAAGGTTAAAGACAAGCAAACTGTTTATTAAATGAATAGTTCACAAAAATTACAACTCTGTCATATACGAACTCTCATGTTAATCCAAGCATTTGAAGAATATTAATGCTGCTCAAATCATATACAAATCTTACAAATCATAAAGACTACTGTTATGGTCAAGTGTGTAGGGGTTTGATTTTGGCATTGGTGGGGACATAACGACCAGAGTGGTGCCCTGTCCAAATACCCACACTTGCGGTCTTTGCACTTGACCACTTGACTACTTATGTGATTTGGCTCAAGTGTTCAAGTGAGCATGAAGACCACAAGTGTGTGTAGAACTTTTCATTACCTGATGGGACACACTTATAGTGTTGTAAAAATGCACGTGTTGACAGAGCTTTATTTTTATTTTAAATACTTTGCATTTTAAAATCAACTTCTAAATGTCTGTTCAGTAGTCCCTATAACAGATGACATTAATTTGTGGTGCTTCTAATTAATTGATAAAAAGCAAAAATTTGCAAATGTACAAAATAAATATACTTATCTTTGCACCAATAAAACGTGCAGCACTTTGTTTTACTGCCAAATTATATGTAATATCTAATATTTAAAAGAAAAAATTAATATAAAAAAAAAAGTAACAATGTGATGTTTTTTTTTTCAGTTAGTTGCCAAGGCAACATTTCTCATTTTCATTTAGTTTAACTTGAAGCACTAAAACTAAATAAACTCTAAATAAAAACTAAGTAAAAAATTAAAATGAATAAAAACTATATTAACATTTTTTAAAACCAAAACTAACAAAATGTCAAAATTTAAAGTCCATTTTAAGTCCACTAGTCCATCTTTCTCCAAAACAAACACATAAAAACCGGGCTGCCCTCCTGTCTGCTGACGAGGACTTTGCACTGCTGCTTGAGATAAGGAATATTCATTCTCTTAGGAAATTACACTTCAGCCCACATTTGTGACCATAAAATGTTTATAGCTGTACCTAAATACGTGTTATGATGACGTGATTTGAGTGCATTTATCAGGCCCATTACATCTGCACATGACTTTCATAAGAGCTTTAGATTTTAGTGCAAATGGTATCTTATTTGTGTGTGTGTGTTTTTTTCTCTCTCATTGTAATATCAGATATTAAAAAGTATAATACTGGTCCTGGATGCTGATTGGTCAATACAGGATTCCATTTGTTGTAAAATATATTATTATTTATATTATATGTTATAAATGAATCTAGTGAAAGGATGGGACTGGATTTGCTTAATGTTGTAATGCAATATTGTGCCCTTGATATTTTTATAGTTGTGTTGTATTGTGAATATAGTTGTAATATTGGGTTTGCAGGTATTGCACTACTGTTGCACCTATAATGGCCCTTCAGCTTTGACTATATTCACAATAACCATGGCCTTTTTCATTATAAAACACAAAAACCAGATCATTTAAAGATCACCATCTCATCAGTTTGCTTTCGAAGACATTTTTGACCCACAAAAAAAAATATTTGCATGCTAACTTTACTCACTGACCACAGCGCAGACGTTACTCATGCCTTCAGACATTCTCCCTGAAAGCTTCAATTAAAAACGTCTCCATTTCATCTCGTGCAACTGAACTGCCACAGCATCCCAAACCAGAGTCAATGCAGTGATTAATGAAAATAGCAATCGAAGACGTTTCACAACACAGGCGGGCCTGGAGAAAATGCAAGCTGGGAGTGTCTTACGGGCAGCGAGCCAAACGGGGCGGCACGGTGCTTTTGTGCTGTGTTGCGAAATGCAAATTGGTTTGTAAAATACTTCTTGCTAGGTGACACAAAAACGTCAGGAAAACAACATTCCTGACGGTGCAGCGTTTACGGGATGGAAATATGAAATGCGATTAGTCAGTTGAGTCTATTTTAAAGCTGTTATGACCTCATGCAATAGCTAAAACACTCACATGTCTTCATCTAAATCAGGTTATCTGTTATCTAACAATCAGATAACTAATAATATCTATCTTGTGTAAACCGGTTAAACAGGCTTTGTAAAAGGTCACTCACGGTTAACCTTTGAGTTCGTCTGAAATATCAATGTTTTATTGCATCAGATAACAGCACAGTATCCGGGTTTGAAGGCCAAGTTTGGTTTAATAGTAGACCTGAGTGTGCTTTCCTCATTAAAGCATGCTTTCGGAAACAGGACACTGATTAACCTCTGAACACAGACCCTTATCTGACTAATAAATGAACATTAGGAAGCTCAATGCACTGGCAGCCGAGTTTATTTTGCACAAGGAAATCTGTGGCGTAACATTTTGGGTACCGGCTAAAAATACAGCACTCCCAGAGTTGCACAGCACATCCGTTTGCAAGGCTTTCTTTATGCTGTCAAGAGGCACTAAAGCTCAGAGGATTGATATTCCCTGATCTTAATAAACCAACACGACTGCATAACCAGGCAACGGCACAGGCTCCAGGGCTGCGGTGACCAGGGATGCATGCAAACACGTTCATAAAGAGCGCTGCGAAAACAACAGACTTTAACAGCAAATATTAATGCAAAACAGCTTTAATAATTTCATGCATTTAAAAAAAAGAGCAAAAATGCAATGTTTTTAAAAGAAAATACAACTGTCACAGTGTGTATTTGTGCAAAACTTGGCCAAAGCAGTTTTAAAAGTGGCGCTGGGCTATGCAATCATCAGTAACAGCTGATGTGATTTCTTATTTGCCTTTTAGAAGAAACTATTCCAAGATGCCACAGAATTGGATTAAGAGTTGATTAGATTTATGCATGCACTTTTGTTCTGTTTACCCACACAAAAAGAACCAATAATAAAGAAGCAACGTCACCAAAAAGGAAGCTCAACGCTCAGTCTGATGGTACATTTTGGGAGGAAGGAAGCAAAGGTCACGTCAACACTCACGCAAGACGCTGATCAAAGCCTTAAGCAGCTGTTTATCTTTCAAACTTGCAAGCCGTGGAAAATATATCCATGGGCCAGACCGCACAGAGATATTTTGAGACCTCCCAATGCTCCGCGCTCCCCATTTCTCATCTTCCGAATTCGGCATTGTCATGCCTTGACGAGTCAGGGTTGCATGATCTTCCCTTCGCCGTTCCAATTACAATATCCATCTGCGGTGGAGACTGTACGGCTTCATTTACGCATTCCTAATAATCCTGCACTAAATAATGAGCGGTTTGCTATTTGAGCGTGCATTTCCAGTAACAGCCGAAACCACTAATGCGGTGATGCATCTCTGAATGAACCTTGCTTAAGGTTTCATTTGGGTTGAGAGATGTTACTGTTGAAATGCTGGAGGAATATGCAGTATCTAGTAATACTTGTCATTTTTATCCTTAGCACTATAAAGGCTCAAATCCATTATGCTGCATTTTTAACATACTAATTCAAATGCATGCATGCATTTAAAACTGTAATAAAGGCTGAATTAACATGCTAATTCAGACAAAAAAAAACTCAGATAACAACAGATAACATGCATGCCATGATACATTACTACAGCTGAGATACTAAACAAAAGTAAACTTGGCTATTCCAGAGTTGAGCATGTGACCACGTGTTGTTTTACAAGCCACCGCATTCATTGCATTTCTTTTGAGGCTCGGTGTATGCTTGGGGAGAGATTTATATCTATGTATGCCAAACCACTTCATTGCATTATTGCATGGCTCCGGTTATGTAACTGTTTGCATTGATATTATGCAGCAAAATCTGACGCATGCATGCATTTAAAACTAAAATAAAGGCATGAATGTATAACAAAAAACACCCTTATATTCAAACCTTAAACAGATAACATATGTGCCACTTCAGATCACTAGTCAAGATACAAAACACAAGTAAACTAGGGACAGTGACGCAGTTATTCCAGAGTTGAGCATGTGACCACGTGTTGTTTTACAAGCCACCGCATTCATTGCATTTCTTTTGAGGCTCGGTGTATGCTTGGGGAGAGATTTATATCTATGTATGCCAAACCACTTCATTGCATTATTGCATGGCTCCGGTTATGTAACTGTTTGCATTGATATTATGCAGCAAAATCTGACGCATGCCACTAATGCGGTGATGCATCTCTGAATGAACCTTGCTTAAGGTTTTCATTTGGGTTGAGAGATGTTACTGCTGAAATGCTGGAGGAATATGCAGTATCTAGTAATACTTGTAATTTTTATCCTTAGCACTGTAAAGGCTCAAATCCATTATGCTGCATTTTTAACATACTAATTCAAATGCATGCATGCATTTAAAACTGTAATAAAGGCTGAATTAACATGCTAATTCAGACAAAAAAAAACTCAGATAACATACATGCCATGATACATTACTACAGCTGAGATACTAAACAAAAGTAAACTTGGCTATTCCAGAGTTGAGCATGTGACCACGTGTTGTTTTACAAGCCACCGCATTCATTGCATTTCTTTTGAGGCTCGGTGTATGCTTGGGGAGAGATTTATATCTATGTATGCCAAACCACTTCATTGCATTATTGCATGGCTCCGGTTATCTCATATGCACAACAGATAACATGCATGCCATGATACATTACTACAGCTGAGATACTAAACAAAAGTAAACTTGGCTATTCCAGAGTTGAGCATGTGACCACGTGTTGTTTTACAAGCCACCGCATTCATTGCATTTCTTTTGAGGCTCGGTGTATGCTTGGGGAGAGATTTATATCTATGTATGCCAAACCACTTCATTGCATTATTGCATGGCTCCGGTTATGTAACTGTTTGCATTGATATTATGCAGCAAAATCTGACGCATGCATGCATTTAAAACTAAAATAAAGGCATGAATGTATAACAAAAAACACCCTTATATTCAAACCTTAAACAGATAACATATGTGCCACTTCAGATCACTAGTCAAGATACAAAACACAAGTAAACTAGGGACAGTGACGCAGTTATTCCAGAGTTGAGCATGTGACCATGTGCTGTTTTACAAGCTACTGCATGCATTGCAGTTCTTTTGCTCTGTGCATGTTTGGGGAGAGATATATATTCATGTACGTCACACCACTTCAATGCATTATTGCATTTCTCATGTTATGTAACTTTTTGCATTGATACTGTGCAGCAAAATCTGATGCTCTCTTGTATGCATGCATGCATTTAAAACTGCAATAATTCAAACAAAAACAACCTATTTGCCAAACTTAAATTGATAACATGCCCCACTTTATTACTATTTTGAATTACTTGTTTGTTACTAAAAACAAACTAGGGAGAATAACTCAAATTCCATAGTTAAGCATATGACCAAGTGTTGTTTTACATCTATTGCATTTGTTTTTTGAGGCTCGGTGCATGTGTGGAGAGAGCTTTATATTAATGTACGCCAAACCACTTCATTGCATTGTTGCACTTCTCTTGTTTTGTGCAACTGTTTGGATTGATATTTTGCAGCAAAATCGAAATTCGAAAAATCGCAAATAAAAGACATGAATGCATTTGGTGGATATTTTTAACATGCACATTTGACCAAAAAACACCCTATAGGCAAAAAGGAAAACATACGACGCATTAAATTACTGTGGTTAAGAAAACAAACGAGTAAACTAGGGACAGTGACTAGTGAATTCCAGAGTTGGGCATGGGACCACATGTTGTTTTACAAGCTACTGCATTCACTGCATTTCTTTTGAGGCTCAGTGCATGTGTGGGGAGGGATTTATATTTGTGTATGCCAAACAACTTCATTGCATTGTTGAACTGCTGCTGTTACATAACTGTTTAAATCTGATGTTTGCATGCATTTAAAACTGATATAAATTAATGCATTTGTGGATATGTTTAACATGCTAATTCAAACAAAAACACTATATGCAAAAACATACAAGCCACGTTAAATGCCCATAGTCAAGGTAACAAGAGTTAACTAGGGACTGTGACTTTGGAATTCCAGAGTTGAGCATGTGACCAAGTGTTGTTTTACAAGCTAACACATTCATCGCATTTTTTAAAGCAGATTTTGGGAGATTTACATTCATGTCAAACCACTTCACTGTATTGTTTTACTGCTTGTGTAACTTTGCATTGATACTGTGTAGCAAAATGTAATGCATGCATTTAAAACTGCTATAAATAAATGCATGAGTGGATATTTTTAACATGCAAATTCACTCTCCGTGTAAAGCTAAAACAGATATTACAGGTTAAAATAGACTCCTACTGACAGCCTGATACTAAACAAGGGTAAACCAGGGACAGTGACTTGGGAATTCCAGAGCTGACCACGTGTTGTTTTACAAACTACCATAATCATCATGTCTCTCTTGAGGCCCTGCACATGTGTGGAAAGATTCATACTCGTGCTTTCCAAAACACTGCACTGTTATATAACTCCTAGCATTGATAATGCATTTTGTTGTGAAATATTTTGCCTGAGTTTTAATATTAAATATACTTCTAAAACAGGTCTTAATGCTCAAGTCAAAAAGTCTTCGAGTAGCTGAGATGGCGAAACAGATGGTAGGGTTTTTCAGCATTAGTCAACACATGCAAGTCGTTTCACCCAGCTCCACCCATGTCTGACGAGGCAATTTCCTGCAGCACACAATACACAAAGCCCTTCTACCTAACGACCCAAACACGACTCCGAGAACTGGTTAAGGTAATGATTTACACGGCAGTGCTCATATTACACATCATTGCTTTAACAAGCTACTCCGGAAAATAATAATTATATATTAACTAGGCTACAGCGCTTACTAAATGCACCGTAACACAAACCCTGTAACGTAAAGTGTGACCCGGTTGAACTTCATAAATGAAAAACATTTGAAAAACTGGCGCCCAGCCAGCAAAAGCAACCGCTCCAGCGCTCAGATCCTCAGAAGAAGCAAGCAGAGACTCTAAGTTAATACAAGATCAGAAAATGTATTTGGCAATTTTAAACAAGTGCATACAAGTACAGCTAGAAGCGTTTTCCAATGTTTGCCAAGTGCTCGTAGAGTTGCATTAGTCACATTCTACGTTTAACAGGAACTGCCACCATACCTAAAAGTACATCAAGAAATCGTTAAACATCGACAAAGAAGAACGTAGTCCGTTATAATGAGTACATACCTTTTATCTTCAAAAAATATAGAAACACAATGTATTCAAAAATCAAAAAATGTACAGCAATGTTTACCAAGTATGCATGTCCCTCATGTCCATTATATACAAGTCCGTTAGTTTCTGTCTGGATGGTATGCATGTGATATTCATATTTATATAGACCAACATTTTTGAATATTTTCAAAAAAAAAAAAAAAGGTAAAAAGCACAATCAAGTGTCTCTCTCCTTTTTTACTTTGACGTCTCCTGCCAGAATGGTGGCTATTTCACCTTGCATGAAAGCCCACGGTACGTTGGAGCCCACCAGGGGGCATTTCTCGCCGCTCGGACAGTACACTTCACCGGTCGCGCCCTGCTGTTTGATGCTCTCCCGGGAGCACGGGAAGCAGAACTTGTGAGACCCCACCGAAGGGCACTGCACAAAGTGTGTGTCCTCCAGCCTCTCGTGGCAAAGCGTGCAGCACAGCGGGATGCTGCTGGGAACCGAGGAGTCTGGGATGCTCTGCGGATGCACCAGATCCATGCCCGGAACGTGAGGCGTCACGGTGCCCTGCGCCAGCCGCCGCTGGTTGGGAGAAAGCGGGCTGCTGCTGTTTCTGCGTGTGGTCGAGTGCACCTGGTTGGCATCCTTGGGCGAGCTGTTTCCGCCAGCGTTGTCCGCGGCCAGAATGAGCGCCGCGATGGGCGAACTTCCGTTCTGGGCGGAGGCCTCCGGCGGGGTGGTGCGAGGGTGAGGGGATATCGTGGAGGGCGGGCAGGAAAAGCTTGGTGGCGGCACCGGGGGCATTTTCAATCCGTCTCCCGCCGGGAGCCACTGCTGTCCGTCTCCGTTAATCTTGGCGGCAGTGCCACCCTCCCCATCCGGCTCCGGCGAGGCTTTTCTCTTCAGATTCTTGGGATGTTTGCCTCGATCTGCAAAAAAGCACGAGCATGCATGAATTACAAGTCAAGTCACCTTTTTACAATGCAAATTGTGTCAAAGCTGCTTTACAGTATTAAACAGGGAAATAGTGTGTCATTCTCCCTCTGTCCAGACGAAACCAGCAGTTAATTCTAATTACAGCGCACAAAGCGTCTTTATGCAATGATGACAATGTGGCAGACGCAATGATGCATTGTAGTGCCAGACGTAACAATGAGGCTGACTGCAAATGCACCACATGCAAATACACGTTGAGCTTTGATCAGCGGAAATTTCCTTGCAGCTGATGAAATTATTGACTTTTGTTTTATGCCAAAAATCATTAGGATATTGTGTAAAGATCATGTTCCATGAAGATATTTTGTAAATTTCCTACTGTAAATATGTCAAAACTTAATTTTTGATTAGTAATATGCATTGCTTAGAACTTCGTTTGGACAACTTTAAAGGCGATTTTTCTCAATTTTTTGCAACCTCATCATTTCAAATAGTTGTATCTCGGCCAAATATTGTCCTATCCTAACAAACCATACATCAATGGGAAGCTTATTTATGCAGATTTCAGATGATGTATAAATGTCAAATAAAAAAAAATGGTCCCTTATGACTGGTTTTGTGGTGCAGGCAGGGTCACATATAATGTCTAACAATACAAAATGAATATGCATATGTACGTACATCTGTCCATCCATTTACAACTACACTGAAAACACACCAAAAATCGTACCTGATTTGGACGCAGGAGCGTTAGTTTCGTACATGACTCTCTGCTGCATGTGCTCCTTCTTAAATCTGCTGTCGTACGCGTTGAGCACCATTAAATCCCGGGACGTTTTGTTCTTGATCCAGTCGTCTGCGCGAGTTTTGTGGCTGTCGCTGATCTCCGGTGTCAGGCTGTCCGGTCTGTGCTTGTCCTTGTCGTGCTCCGTGCTGGAGACCGAGGCTGGCCGCTTGTTCCCGCCGAGATCGGGTCTGCCGTTGATCGCGTGAACCATGCTGCCGTTCACCAGAGGCACTAAATTGGGCGGCACGCCGCTAGTCCTGCGCGGGTTTGGACTCTGCCGGTTGAGCTCCGGAGGATCGTCCGGTTTTGAGAATCCGTTCGGGACCGGGATGCCGTTCGCCTGCCGCGCAGACTGGTATTCCGGTCCCAGTCTGGGTGGACGCTCCGAGGACAGCGGGTAACGGTCCAAGGGCTGCGGCGGACGCGAAACCGGGTCTCCAGACGCGTGATTCAACGCCTGGAAGTCTTTCCCCGATAACGGTTTCGCCGCCGGTCTACCGTCCTGAAATCCATGGGCTCTTTTGAGCTGCCGCGCGGTTTCAATGACAAACTCGATCCTGTCTGCTCCTTCGTAGTTCACGCATCCCCTGCAAACGGGCTCGGTAAAATCCCAGATCATAGCCCACGGCATGCGGGGCAAGTCGCATAAATAACACGACTGCCTCCTCGAAGCAGCAACCGCCGCGGACGACATCGCTCTTATAGGTGGAGAACCCTCCGAAGTACAGCACAATCCTGTCAGAAATGTTCGCGGGAAAAAGAGGTACGCTCCTCTCGTGTAATAATTGAGTTAGAAACAGAACTTCATAGTAGTGTGAGCTTTACTACGAGGCTCTCTCGCTCGCTCGCTCTCTCTCTCTCACTACTACCGCGTCCAGACCGGAGCTCAATGTGGAGCAGTGACGTCACTGACGCTCCCATTCTATTTACTTGATTCTTCGATAGAACTCCCCCTCCTGCGCATGCGCGCTGACGGCGCTCTCTCGACCAGGGTTGCCAGATTTTCACAACAAACCCAATTGCTACTTAAAACTAGCCCAAAGGACCCTTTTAACAAGACTGTGTGATTGTTTACCTTGTTTAACGGTAGTCAGCATCGTAAATCCTCAAAAGTTTTTAAATATTTTAATTAATTTTTTTAATGTATGTACATGTATAACACTATACTTTGTATTATATCACCTTTGCATCAGGGTAAAAAAAA
>NW_015664693.1:234905-247483 GCF_001515625.1 Sinocyclocheilus rhinocerous
AAACTTTATTTTTGATTAGTAATATGCATTGCTTAGAACTTCGTTTGGACAACTTTAAAGGCGATTTTTCTCAATTTTTTGCAACCTCATCATTTCAAATAGTTGTATCTCGGCCAAATATTGTCCTATCCTAACAAACCATACATCAATGGGAAGCTTATTTATGCAGATTTCAGATGATGTATAAATGTCAAATAAAAAAAAATGGTCCCTTATGACTGGTTTTGTGGTGCAGGCAGGGTCACATATAATGTCTAACAATACAAAATGAATATGCATATGTACGTACATCTGTCCATCCATTTACAACTACACTGAAAACACACCAAAAATCGTACCTGATTTGGACGCAGGAGCGTTAGTTTCGTACATGACTCTCTGCTGCATGTGCTCCTTCTTAAATCTGCTGTCGTACGCGTTGAGCACCATTAAATCCCGGGACGTTTTGTTCTTGATCCAGTCGTCTGCGCGAGTTTTGTGGCTGTCGCTGATCTCCGGTGTCAGGCTGTCCGGTCTGTGCTTGTCCTTGTCGTGCTCCGTGCTGGAGACCGAGGCTGGCCGCTTGTTCCCGCCGAGATCGGGTCTGCCGTTGATCGCGTGAACCATGCTGCCGTTCACCAGAGGCACTAAATTGGGCGGCACGCCGCTAGTCCTGCGCGGGTTTGGACTCTGCCGGTTGAGCTCCGGAGGATCGTCCGGTTTTGAGAATCCGTTCGGGACCGGGATGCCGTTCGCCTGCCGCGCAGACTGGTATTCCGGTCCCAGTCTGGGTGGACGCTCCGAGGACAGCGGGTAACGGTCCAAGGGCTGCGGCGGACGCGAAACCGGGTCTCCAGACGCGTGATTCAACGCCTGGAAGTCTTTCCCCGATAACGGTTTCGCCGCCGGTCTACCGTCCTGAAATCCATGGGCTCTTTTGAGCTGCCGCGCGGTTTCAATGACAAACTCGATCCTGTCTGCTCCTTCGTAGTTCACGCATCCCCTGCAAACGGGCTCGGTAAAATCCCAGATCATAGCCCACGGCATGCGGGGCAAGTCGCATAAATAACACGACTGCCTCCTCGAAGCAGCAACCGCCGCGGACGACATCGCTCTTATAGGTGGAGAACCCTCCGAAGTACAGCACAATCCTGTCAGAAATGTTCGCGGGAAAAAGAGGTACGCTCCTCTCGTGTAATAATTGAGTTAGAAACAGAACTTCATAGTAGTGTGAGCTTTACTACGAGGCTCTCTCGCTCGCTCGCTCTCTCTCTCTCACTACTACCGCGTCCAGACCGGAGCTCAATGTGGAGCAGTGACGTCACTGACGCTCCCATTCTATTTACTTGATTCTTCGATAGAACTCCCCCTCCTGCGCATGCGCGCTGACGGCGCTCTCTCGACCAGGGTTGCCAGATTTTCACAACAAACCCAATTGCTACTTAAAACTAGCCCAAAGGACCCTTTTAACAAGACTGTGTGATTGTTTACCTTGTTTAACGGTAGTCAGCATCGTAAATCCTCAAAAGTTTTTAAATATTTTAATTAATTTTTTTAATGTATGTACATGTATAACACTATACTTTGTATTATATCACCTTTGCATCAGGGTAAAAAAAAGAATACGTTTTTGGCGAGGTTCCCCTGGTAAAATTCGCATTGCAGAGGCTAAACATCACGTTATTGGTGTCGCTTCAACCCGCGGCAACAGTGTTAAAGTAGCCTAATTCCTCGGGAAAACAGCGGACCTGGCAACACTGCTCTCGCCACCCGTTTCCTTTATTGAACTCTACTTGAATCGAGGCGAGAGCTGCGACGGCGGCGGCGAGAAGTAGGAAATAAGCGAAAGAGCGCTTTCGATATCACCAAAGACGCGTTGGAAACGATTCAAAGTCGAAAGTTGTGTTTAGACTCGGTATATGCAAATCAGTCAAATTCTTGCCGAAAGGAATGGTGAGCTTCTTCGATCGAATTTGGTTCCCATGAACACGGAAAACATGGAAATATGAGGGAATTGCGATTTACAGGCATGAGAAAGTGGATGTTAATGAAATCTTGTTTGTAGTGGATATAACATTTCTTGTAATCAGCAAGAAATTGCTCTATAAAATATTTTTTTCGCATGCATTAAATCACAAACGACTGGGAAATCATGGAAAAGATGTGGTTATTTATTCATTCATTTATTGCCTGATAGAAATATTTAATTAAAATGATGTATTTTGTAATTAAAGTTTATTCTTAATACTACTACTATTTTAGAATTACTCAAATATTAAAAAATATTATATATTTTAATTATTATGATTATTGGATATTCAGAGGCTGGCTGATGTAGACTAAAATTAGATGATCTAAGATCAGTCTGGGTTCAATCGTGCATTAAAATAGCAATAAAATATGTCTGGTGTTGGCCTTTTCTGGAGATCCCCCTACATTCCGGTTGTAAACAGTGTACAGAATCACTAACACGCCATTCAGAGTCAAAATTCATCTTACATTTTGCCGTTCTTAGTCATATATGTCATACTCATGAAATAAAACATTCACACTTTCACTTATACCACACAAACTTGACATTTTTGTTCTCGTTTAGATGGTTATAAACGTCACTGGGTACAACATGTCCACAGTGTGAGGAGAACCAACAAATAGCTTTGTAGGGCCTTCTCTTTTGTTTTGGCTCCGTTCCAATTGAGTGCAGCTTCAGGGCTCTTTGGGTGAAGCAATGCGTCTGAAATCTGCAGACACAAGGCAGGATGTGTTTGTGCAAGCCCTCGTGACGTTGGAAAGAGGAAGTAAGATGTTTAGTCACGTACCCACAGCTCGCCTCGCCCTTCTCAACGAACATTAAATCTGCTGGCCCTCAGCCAGGGCTTATGAACAACCCTCCTCAAGGAATTGCAGCGCTAGGGCGTGCTTTGCACCCGAGAAACTGTAAATACTGCCTTTTCTTTCCGGCCTGACAACTAATTCCTCAAGTTTGCAAGATGAACACATTCTGCAAGGCTGGTGTCACTCAAGGGCAACGTCTCTGAGATGCAAGGCCGAAGGTCATTGCTTGATATTGTTTTCTCTATCAACTGGCGGGTCGTGACTCAAAAACGGGCCAGTCACAAACTACAGTGAAAAACAATGGTGAATGGAAATAACAATAATGCATAAATAAGCATGCATAGTTAGGATAACAAAGGTAAAGGAAATATGAACCAGACTACAGTTTAAACAAGGATAAACATGGTCCGTGTCGACCATAATGTGTTTGTGCGGTGAATTATTGGAAACCGAAATCAAAGATCATACTCAAATTATAAAGAACGTGCATTTAATTGTCTTATTCATTCTTGTGATTATTAAAAATCTATGCAAATTAATTGGCTTAATATTGGGGTTATAATTCGTTAATACCTTTCAGTGTTCGTTTTTTTTCATGGAAATATGAGTTGCGATTTACAAGCATGGGAAAGTGGAAATGAATGAAATCTTGTTGGTAGTGGATATGATATTTCTTGTTATTCGCATGAAATTGCTCTATAAAATAATGTTTTTGTATCCATTAAATCCCAAAGGACTGGAAAACCATGAAAAAGGTGTGGTTATTTATTTAATTTCATCCTTATTTCAAATTTCAATTCAATTGAGGATTTATTTTATAATTAAAATTTATTCTTAATTTAATAATACTATTTTAGAATGACTTAAATATATATATATATACAAAATACTTTTACAGTTACAGTTTAATTTAAGTTTATTGCCACATCAGCTTCACATGCTATTTCATGGCAGAGATTATACATTAGAAAAACAATATAGTAGTAGGCCTACACAATACAATAAAAATAAATGGATGAAAATTAGAATTGTAATTATTAAATATTCAAAGTATAAATTCAGAGGCTGGCTGATGTAGACTAAACTGAGATGATCTCAGATCAGTCTGTGTTCACTCATGCATTAAAATAGCAATAAAATATGTCTGGCTGGAGATCCCCCTACATTCCTGTTGTGAAGAGTGTAGCACGCCATTCAGTGAGTCAAAATTCATCAACTCACAATAATAAGAGTCTTACATTTTGCCAGTCATAGCCATATGTGTGTCACACTCATGAAATAAAACTCTCACTTTCATTTATACCACACAGACTTGACATCAGATTTGTTCTCGTTTAGATGCGTATAAACGTCACTGTGTACAAAATGTCCACAGTGTGAGGAGAACCAACAAATAGCTTTGTAGGGCCTTCTCTTTTGTTTTGGCTCCGTTCCAATTGAGTGCAGCTTCAGGGCTCTTTGGGTGAAGCAATGCGTCTGAAATCTGCAGACACAAGGCAGGATGTGTTTGTGCAAGCCCTCGTGACGTTGGAAAGAGGAAGTAAGATGTTTAGTCACGTACCCACAGCTCGCCTCGCCCTTCTCAACGAACATCAAATCTGCTGGCCCGCAGCCAGGGCTTATGATCAACACTCCTCATGGAATTGGGCGTGTTTTGTACCCGAGAAACTGTAAATATCACCTTTTCTTTCCGGCCTGACAACTACTTCCTCCAGTTTGCATTCTGGGTAGGCCGATCGGATTTCACATGGCTGTGTCACTCAAGGGCAACGTCTCGGAGATAGGTCATTGCTTGATATTGTTTTCTATATCAACTGGCAGGCTGCGTCACGAACAAGAGTGAAAAACAATGCTGAATGGAAACAATAATAATGCATATATATAGTCATGCATAGTCTGGATAGCAGAGGTAAAGGAAATATGAACCAGACTACAGTTTAAACAAGGGTAAACATGGTATGTGTGTCGACTGCAACGTGTTTGTGTGGTGAATTATCGGAAACCGAATCCAAAAATCACACTCAAATTATTTAAAAAAATGTGAAATTAATTGTCCATTTTCCCATTTATTCTTGTGATTATTAAAAATCTATGCAAATAAATTGGATTCATGGTTATATTAATAAAGTTCAGTGTTTTGATGTTTTTTGGTGCTGTATAAAATATGCTATAGAACTAATCAACTCATATTCATTCATAATTTGACCAATATCCAATCCGACTTTTAATTCCATCATAATGCAGCGTGACAATATTAATGTTTTTCATTGTTTTTTTGTTTTGTTTACCTTTGTATTATTTACAACTTTGGTGCTGTGTTGGGTCAGCACCATATAAAATATGCTATTTAAAATTTATTAAATCCGATTCATTCAAAATTTGACAAATTATTCATCTCCAATCGGACTTTTTAATTCAACCATAATCCATCTTGAAATATGAATAATCCCATTTTGGTCATATTAATACATTCCAGTCACAGTGTTAGATTTTTTGGTTTACCTTTTTTTCTGATTTATAATTTTGGTGCCATCTTGCGTCACCGCCATATAAAATATGCTGTTTAAAATGAATTAACTCAGATTAATTAATTTTGACTAGTCATGGTCAAATAATTTATCTCCAACCAGATGTTTTGATTCCTTCATAATCCAGCTTGGTAATATTAATATATTTCAGTGTTAGATTTTTTTTGGTTGACCTTTGCATGATTTACAATTTTGGCGCTGCGTAACAAAATAAAATTCCACATCCTGAAGCAAAACCAGTTGAGAAACACTGATTTACATGCTCATGACTCAGCACAATGCCTCATTGTGGAACACAGTTAAAATAACACGTCAGAAAGAAAGCGTAACACCGAAAGGCTCTAGAAAAACAACATGTGAACCATCAAAACCAAGCTTGTTTTAATAGTCAGGTTTGAATCAAGTAGGAAATACTGATACCAAAGCATATCAGTGTTTTGTTTTAAGACAGACAATGTTTTATTCATTTATGTGTTACCTCTCGCACAGGCTTTAGTGTTTTTGTCTTTCTCTCTTCCATAACGTGGCCCATTTTCTGCGTTATATTACTCATCTGCTACAGATGTTCAAGGACGTGGTACTGTGCATGAAAACGGCACAAATGAAATATTGATATTGTTATACAAGTCACAAATGCAAAGCTTATAAAATGCTTCTCATTTTAAAGCTTGTAAACATGATCAAAACCACTGTTTGTGTTTACAAAAGGATCATTTTAGGTCTCGGAAATGGACCCAGACGCATTTACAGAGACGCAGACGGCATAAAACAACATTAGTCTCAACTATAAAACGTGTGTTGTGCTTTTGTGTGTCGAGTGAACCCGCTGACACAATGTCACTCTACCCTGCGTTTTCTAGCACATGCAGGCAGTCTGTAAAATCTCCTTTCCTCCTTTTGATTGGCTGTACATTTCTCGGGAAACGGTAACCATGGCAACCCCTGCGCTCACCAGGATAGCCCCACTGACAGGCAATATCCTGTTTACTGTGTTGCTATTTTTTCTCTCCAGCTCACGAATTCAACTGAGAATGTTTTTGTTTGCGAGTTACGAGTTTCTTGTGCAACCTCAGTTTTGTGATTACTGACAAGGCTCTAGAAAAACAACATGTGAACCATCAAAACCAAGCTTGTTTTAATAGTCAGGTTTGAATCAAGTAGGAAATACTGATACCAAAGCATATCAGTGTTTTGTTTTAAGACAGACAATGTTTTATTCATTTATGTGTTACCTCTCGCACAGGCTTTAGTGTTTTTGTCTTCTCTCTTCCATAACGTGGCCCATTTTCTGCGTTATATTACTCATCTGCTACAGATGTTCAATGACGTGGTACTGTGCATGAAAACGGCACAAATGAAATATTGATATTGTTATACAAGTCACAAATGCAAAGCTTATAAAATGCTTCTCATTTTAAAGCTTGTAAACATGATCAAAACCACTGTTTGTGTTTACAAAAGGATCATTTTAGGTCTCGGAAATGGACCCAGACGCATTTACAGAGACGCAGACGGCATAAAACAACATTAGTCTCAACTATAAAACGTGTGTTGTGCTTTTGTGTGTCGAGTGAACCCGCTGACACAATGTCACTCTACCCTGCGTTTTCTAGCACATGCAGGCAGTCTGTAAAATCTCCTTTCCTCCTTTTGATTGGCTGTACATTTCTCAGGAAATGGTAACCATGGCAACCCTTGCTCAGCAGGATAGCCCCACTGACAGGCAACATCCTGTTTACTGTGTTGCTATTTTTTCTCTCCAGCTCACCAATTCAACTGAGAATGTTTTCGTCGCGAGTTACGAGTCTGTTGTGCAACCTCAGTTTTGTGATTACTGACCCGTCTACGGTCATTTCATGCAGTCGGCTACATAAACCCTTTATTTCATATATACACTTTAATACAGAAAGGAAGGAAGGAGAATATATGCACTTGCAAAAAGCCAGAAATAGCCTTAATTATTTACATACTACCCCACTACTGTATTGTGTACATTTACATTTCAGCATTTGGCTTTTGTTCACTTTTGTAATGCCAATTTGCACAAAGGTATCTGCTAAATGCATAAATGTACAGTAAATGTGAATGTTTTTCAACTTAAAGTGACTTACAATAGAGGAACTAAAGCAATTTGTCACAATTTGTTTATATATTTATATACTCTCAGAATAGAAATAGTATTTTGGGGCAAATGGCAAGCGGTTTTGCTGTAACTCAGCATGATTTACGTACTGTATGTGTGTATATATATATACATATGTGTGTATATGTATATATATATATATAGAGCAGCGAGTTCATTGGCTACCGATACAGGAGAGAACCAATCAGCTGTGCCATGTGATAATGATGTCATTAGGTCAGATTGAGTTAGACCTATCGGACTGCGCCATCTAGAGTTTCATGCCAGAACTCTGTATTTCTGTGTCGTATCAGTTATATCCATTGCTTCTGCATTCTGAGTCATAGCAAAAACAAAGGGCATGGAGAAATCAAGAGTTTGGAAACCAATGGCAACATCAGCAACCAACAGCGACCTGCTTGGCTGAGAAAAACAACAGCAGTTGATCACATGCAAATCATAAGAAAATGAACCCAAAAATACAATGTCTGTAAAATCACCAACAACCTCCAGAAAGCTGGGGTGATGATCTGACAATCTACTGTCCGCAGGAGACTTTGACACAGAATTACAGAAGCTACAGCAAGATGCAAACCTCTGACAAGTAGGGCTGTCCAAATATTCGGCGTATTTAAAATAAAAATCCACATTCGAATGCAAAAACGTTGCATTCGAATTTTAGGTGTGCATCAGGCAGCCTTATCAGTGGTGCACGAGATGCGATGAGGATGTGTCACATTGCATTTTAATGCTTTTGTTAGCCTATCCAGTTGAAGCCACTAGATGTGGCGCTGCTACGTTGTTCATTCAAAATATTGCGGGAAAAAGAGAACATCAACATGCGGAGATGATGTTGTTTAGGTCAAAACCGAAACCAAACCATTCACACAGAACGCATATTTATCACATTTTCTAGAGGGACGTCTATCACCGTTGCACTCGTGTCTCGCACAAAAGAGCCGCATGTTTAGAAAGCCATGTAAAATGAATGTAAGTTTTTCCCCATCCTACTGCATCTCAAGTTTTTAAATGAAGAAAGTACTCTTTGTGATTGGTTTTCGGTCCTTTGTATTAAACTATACATACATGCATGATTCTAATTTTTGTTTCTAATTGTTTAAGCAAGTTTAATTATATACGGTTTATAAACATTATTTTAAACATTATGCACTTTTTTCAAAGATAGTCGTGTTATTTTATTATGCTTTGAAGAAACGTGCATAATATTTTGTTCGATGCGCCCTCTTGTGGCCTCAGGAGAGAAGCCAAAAGCTTTTTCCCCCCTAACTGAAATTATGCATTTTAAATTTGAATATAATTCGAATATTGATAAGTACAAAATTCAAATTTTGTTTTTCAGCCAATTTGACAGCCCTACTGACAAGCACCAAAAATAGAAAGGCAAGATTAGAGTTTGCAAACCAGTAGAGTTTTGGAAGAGAGTGTTTATGGACAGGCGAGACAAAGATTAACCGTTATCTAAGTGATGGGAAAGCAAAAGTGTGGAGAAAAAAGGGAGCTGTAAATGATCCTCAGCATACAGCCTCATCTGTAAAGCATGGTGGACGTGGTGTGATGGCATGGGCATGCATAGCTGTCTCTGGAACAGGCCCTCTCAACTTTAATGATGACTTAATGTATGATGGCAGCAGCAGAATGAATTTGGAAGGGTACAAAACCATCTTGGCTACCAATATTCAAGAAAATGAAACCAGACTCATCAGAAAGTGCTTCATATTGGATCAGGACAATGACCCAAAACACCCTGCCAGTTCTCCATATATATATATATGTGTGTGTGTGTTTATATGTATGTGCATATGTAAGTATATATACATACATACACACACATATATGGAGAGAGAGAGAGAGAGAGAGAACTGCATTGCTTTGACAAATTACTAATAAATTCTGGATATTCTCAAAACAGGCATATATTCATCTTGTTGTTATGAACTGTGTACATTACATACTGTCAAAAAATACTCGTTGGAGCGTTCTCACTTTGTCGGTGCAAACAGCAAATATTTGGTGACATCGAGGAGGTCGAGCAATTATAAAATGGAGGAATTTAGTCAAAATGGAGGGCCTGAGAGAGAGGAGCAGAAGAAATGTGCTGGGCGTCTGGAATCTGGGGGCTGGAGGCTGCAGAGGTGATGTTTAAATGATTTTAGCAAATGGCTGCAATATAACAAAGAGTGAAAAATTTAAGGGGGTCTGAATACTTTCCGTACCCACTGTATATTCATCTTGTTGTTATGAACTGTGTACATTACATACTGTCAAAAAATACTCGGTGGAGCGTTCTCACTTTGTCGGTGCAAACAGCAAATATTTGGTGACATCGAGGAGGTCGAGCAATTATAAAATGGAGGAATTTAGTCAAAATGGAGGGCCTGAGAGAGAGGAGCAGAAGAAATGTGCTGGGCGTCTGGAATCTGGGGGCTGGAGGCTGCAGAGGTGATGTCATTGGAGCAGAGGAGCTGGAGAAAAACAACTCTCTTTCTTTATTCAGATCCTCTTTGCAGTCCCAGCAGGGGAGGGAGGGCGGCTTGGCAGGCAGCCGTGGCAGGGGCTGCTGGGAAATGGTAAAGGATGCCAAGCAGGCTCTGCAGCCAACATTAGTGGCTCACATCTTTGTTCTCTGAATCCTGGTGTGCTGCCAAAAGCCTCATTTCAGCTCCCCGCCATGATTACACTGGATGTAGGCCAATTCCTGAGAGCTCGCAATCCTCTCTGCTGTGCGCGGCCGCTCTCGCTCTCCTTCAAAGGCTCGCTGCCAAACATGCAGCAGTTTCCATGGCGACGGCGAGCCGAACATAAAAAGTAAGTAATGATTCAGGCAGAGCGCCAGATGTGCCACATGTGCAACAGTTATATAAAAAAATTTTTAAAAAGCATGATGAAGTAGAAAAGGCCGGTCTAGTCTGGGAAATTGATGCAAAATAAAAATAGAACACTAAACCATTTTTAAACAGTTGCTAGGGTGTTGCTAAGGAGCTGTTTAGAATGTTACAAGCAAACATTCCGAAGTCTGGTTACAAAGTAACAGCACAGCTCTTCTCAACTTGATACATTTGAAATCAACTCTTTGATCACATCACTAACCTCAAGTTTGATCAATAAAACTGAAAGGTTTTCTTCTTAAAACAGCTCTGGCAAAACAGACGCTCTCATGTTGTCTTTGCTGTAGCTCATGAAAAGAATGCTGTCATTGCCAGATGAGAAGAGACGTGGTTTCCTGTCAAAATCCCCTGTCATTTGCACATGCAGCATGACATACCCTCCGAAAAACTCACATTTAAATGTGATAATTGAGGTTGACTGATTTGTACAGGAAATACACGTCTTGTGCAGCCAAAATAAGGTCTCTGAATAGTCAGCTTAGCTAAGGCCAAGATTTCAGTGGTTAGCTGTTAAACCAAATAAAAATATGCTATTTAAAATGAATCCAGTCAGATTCATGCGTAATTTGACCAGTCGAGGGTCTTGTTTTTATTTATAAATAAATAAATAAACAAACATTCATTAAAGGTACAATAGGAGATCTTGGAAAATGCTAACTTTAGCCTGATAGCATTGAAAGCGAACGTCCCACCCTTCCTGCAATCGCCATCCAAAGCCACGCCCCCTGAACGCATTTACACTCACAGACCAGAGACAACATTACTACAATAGGCTACATCAGGTTCCCAATTCCAGCCCATGTTCCGAAGTGAAGTAAACTTCAACGGATTTCCCCTGCTAAAAAATAAATAAATCAACAATCAAACAAAACAATTAAAATAAAATGAATGAACAGCAAACAAATAATACAACAATAATAATAATACAAATGTAAAATAAATAAATCAACAAAAATTCTAACAAATAAAAATGATTAAATAGAAAACAAATAATAAAATAAATAAATACAAAGTACAATAAATACATAAATAATTAAAACAAGTAAAATGAATGAATAGAAAACAAATAATACAATAAAAAACTAATAATAAAACGTAAAATAAATAAATAAACAAAAAAATTCAAATAAAAATTATTAAATAGAAAACAAATAATAAAATAAATAAATACAAAGTACAATAAATAAATAAATACATAAATAATTAAAACAAGTAAAATGAATGAATAAAATAAAATAAAAAATAAATAATAAAATTAATTAATAACAAATAAATAAAAATAAATTAATGAATGAAACAAAAACACAAATAAATAAGACATTTTGTCAGATTTATAAGTAAATGAGATCTATTCACAAACTTGTATGTAACATGACTCAAACCTACACATGTAACATGACTGGGGTTGAGTTAGCAGGTGTGTGTGGTGACATCTACAGCTCTATGTGAAGTGTGTGTGGTGTCGTCTCTTTTCACACTTTTGGTTTCACATGCATTAATGGAACAAGCCTGCTTCCAGCGAGTGAATCACTAGAAACCAGTTTTGCCCATTACATTTCAGGGACATTTTGTAATGTGCACTCACCATCATAAATGTCGTAACAATATCAGGGCTCTTTTTAGTTTCAGCTCATACTTTCCAGACGTTACTAATTACTCAGCCTATTAACTCGACAACACGTCAGGTCATGCCAACAGTGAAAGTCACACCTACATTTGGCATATTTGCTGATTTTCACTGAGCACTTATCAATCCTTGCATAAAGTTATGATGTAGCTTATCCTGAAGAACATCCATCAATCAGAGAGTCTAGTGGGCGGGGCTTGGCTAGAATAAGTTGAAAAGGCTTACTAGCCAATAGGTTGTTTGCAATCACGTGATTCTGATGACGCACGAAATGCAGCTGGAGGGCAGGAAGTGATTTTTCTCTCTATAGGAATCACTAGCAGAAACTCAAAATGCCAGTGTATTGCGTTGTTTATGGATGCTCAAATCGGACAAACCGAGAAACCACAAGGAGCTTTTATCGTGTAAGAAAATGTGTTGTTCATAAGGGGGGAAAAGTCAAGAAATTGACTGAAAAACGCACGAAAAAGTGGCTTGTAAGCCTGCGTCTGCGGTTGGGAGTAGTGAGTCGGATAATGCTTGTGTATGCAAATGGTTAATATAAGATATAATAATATATTAAGATATTAATAAAGAAATAT
>NW_015664693.1:247532-262213 GCF_001515625.1 Sinocyclocheilus rhinocerous
AGTTTCTGCTAGTGATTCCTATGGAGAGAAAAATCACTTCCTGCCCTCCAGCTGCATTTCGCGCGTCATCAGTGACGTCATGTGCAAACAACCTATAGGGTACATGTTCTCAAAACTTTAGCACAAAAACATTTATACACTGCTGACGGAACGTTTTTCCGAAACTTTTTATTTGGATGTTCATCTTATGTTTTTTAAATGTAACTTTGTTTCAGAACGTTCATTGAACATTCAAAAGTAACATTTCCCTTAATGTTTGAAAATTCTTAAATGGAATGTTCCCATAACGACTACATACGTTTTTAAAACAGCATGTTTTGAATGTTCAAAGAACATTCAGAAATAACGTTTTCATAATTCATAAAATGGAATGTTTACTTAACATTTGCATAACCAATTTTTTTTAAAACAAGACATTTTGACTGTTCAGAGAAGATTCGGAAATGTTTTCATAACTCAATTTAACAAAGATTTGTTTCACTTAAATTTTTTATGGTTTCTTCTATAATTCTGTGGTGCTAATTATTATTGTACTGTTTATTTTCACGTATCAATATTTTGGTAAATATTTAGGCCAGGTAAATTTTAGAACTTTTATCATTAATTATGAAACACTAGTACAGATCATTTTTAAAAGATATTTTGAAGAAGTTTTTGGAATATTCTAGTGCTTTCTGAAACATTGTGGAACTAGTCATAAAAGACAAAAATTATTCAGCGTACACTTCTGAAGTTTCGGACAACTTACTTTCACTAACTGTTCAACTGTTCACTAAATGTTAAACTGTTGTTAGTTAAGCTCAGTATTATGCATATAGCATGTCATTTTTACGCATGATTAATAACAGATTAGCTTGTATAAGCGGTCATATTTTATTAGTTTTCATAAGCACTGATAATACACAAAACATAATGTGATTTTCATATACAGCATGTTAAACTTCATAAAGAAACATTAAATAAAATAACGCAAAACAAAACTTTTAATGGTGTAATGTTTACTAAATTATAAACAGCATGTTTTGAATGTTCAAAGAAAATTCAGAAATAACGTTTTCATAATTCATAAAATGGAATGTTTACTTAACATTTGCATAACCAAATTTTTTTAAAACAAGACATTTTGACTGTTCAGAGAAGATTCGGAAATGTTTTCATAACTCAATTTAACAAAGATTTGTTTCACTTAAATTTTTTATGGTTTCTTCTATAATTCTGTGGTGCTAATTATTATTGTACTGTTTATTTTCACGTATCAATATTTTGGTAAATATTTAGGCCAGGTAAATTTTAGAACTTTTATCATTAATTATGAAACACTAGTACAGATCATTTTTAAAAGATATTTTGAAGAAGTTTTTGGAATATTCTAGTGCTTTCTGAAACATTGTGGAACTAGTCATAAAAGACAAAAATTATTCAGCGTACACTTCTGAAGTTTCGGACAACTTACTTTCACTAACTGTTCAACTGTTCACTAAATGTTAAACTGTTGTTAGTTAAGCTCAGTATTATGCATATAGCATGTCATTTTTACGCATGATTAATAACAGATTAGCTTGTATAAGCGGTCATATTTTATTAGTTTTCATAAGCACTGATAATACACAAAACATAATGTGATTTTCATATACAGCATGTTAAACTTCATAAAGAAACATTAAATAAAATAACGCAAAACAAAACTTTTAATGGTGTAATGTTTACTAAATTATAAAATGGAAAGCTCCTTTAATGTTTGCATAACAACAAACATGTTTAAATCAGGATGTTTTGAGTTTGCATAACGGTCAAACTGAATGTTCCCTTAATGTTTGCATAGCAAAAAAAAACAAAAACACTTTTAAAACAATGATTAAAACATTCAGAGAACATTAAGAAAAATAACAATTTCATAACTTCATGGGAAAGGCAGCAAAGCGTTCTTATAGAACATACTTGTGTTATTTACGCCGCAGGTCACAAATCTTTCTACACAGTACTATAATATTCCCCATCATCATCTTTATGACTTATTCCATTCCTGTATAGCCGACTATCAAAATCATTTCCCGTCAACATGAACTCTCACTCTCTCTCTCTCTCTCTCTCTGGATTCTTTCAGTTGCGTCAGAAACCGCTGGAAATCAGTCTCACACCCAGCCACTTATTCCAATGACAAGAAGCAGAGAGGAAGATGTGTCAGAAGGGCCCTCGGCAATATGGCTGTTAGCTACGGCCGTCTGCGCCCCACTTGCTCCTCGACTTCAAAGTGTGGATTTTTTCAAACAGATTTCTCTCAGAAGCGAGTGACAGAACGAAATCGAGCCCGACACTTGAAAGGGAATGTTATGGTGTGTACGATGTGTCCGAGTAATCTCTCTCTGGGCACTTTCATCTCCAGCCATGGCTGTCATTACCCATACTAGTGCTCTAACTAGTGTTAACCCGCTTTAGCAGGGTTATCAGACAGTGACTTAAGAGCTGGTAACACATGTCTAGAGTAAAATGCCAAATGTGATCTCATACAGTCAGACTTTGGACTTTTGATCCAAACACTGTGAGATCAGACTGTAAACTAAAGATCAGACGCATGCAACACTTTGATAAAGCAATAAGTCATCAAGATAATGATAATAGACTATTGGTTTGCTCGGTCCACTTCAGTGCATATTCTTTAAACCAGTCTTTATTTACCGGTATTATTCATTTAAATACTTAAAGTTGTACCGTTTGCAATAATAAGTTTTGATCCACTTGACATGCATTGTGGCTAAAATATGATCTTGTTATTGAGATTTGACATCACAAAAACAGTGTAATCATGATCAGATTGCTCACAGCTATCTGTTTGCATGTGCTGCAATAATCAACCTACTGCTACCAATAAAACAGTAAACATAACAGCACCAGTGTATATTATACTGCATGTTAATTTTTAAGATGTGGAGTAAGATATGGACGAATGTTTCTAGTTACTTGACCGTTGCCTTGTCAAATAGTCAAATATGAGTCTATTCATCAAATAATCCTGAAAAATAAAATGTATCACAGTTTCCACAAAAACAAAATTTGTCAGCACAACTGTTTTCGACATTGATAATCATCAGAAATGTTTCTTGAGCAGCAAATCAGCATATTAGAATGATTTCTGAAGATCATGTGACACTGAAGACTGGAGTAATGATGCTGAAAATTCAGCTGCGCATCACATTACATCACAAAATTATACTTTACAATATATTCGCATAGAAAATAGCTATTTGAAATCGTAATAATATTTCACAATTTTGCCATATTTTCGATCAAATAAATGCAGCCTTGGTGAGCAGAAGAGACTTCTTTCCAAAAAATCTTACAGACTTCAACATATACATAATTATGATCATTTTATTGAAACTTTTGTATGTTAAACATTGTTGGAAGTGCCTCGTCCTTTGGCAGCAAACATCATCATCAGTGACGGCAGACAGACATAGTCTGTGCTGATCTGGACTCGTGGCACTTTGTTCTACACTTAACATGGACTCGCTTGCATCAAGGTAAAGGCAACAGCAACAGTTCAATGTCTAATGTACTTCCTGTCAGACTGTCAACTTTACACTGTCAGTGTCGCTTTGTGACTCCATACTAGCTCACATGATCGCTAACAAAGCTTTTGATAACAACAAAGCAAAGTTCAGTGTATAACATAAACATTTGATTCGCATGATTCTTATTAAGAGTTCATTTCTATGATATTCTGTATGGCTTGATTTGGTTCCCTCAATAAACTGAAATAAAAAACACAAGACAAACAATATATTATATATAATGAGATATCAATAATATTTTATAAATTAAATTAAAATATAAATTAAATAATCGTCATTCTTGTTTATTATTTATTCATTTTTACCTTTATACGTGAATACATCAGAAATGAATTATATTTAAAGTTTTTTATTTATTTTTACATATTCTTATTAGTATTTATTAACTTAAACATTATTTATTTGTAAATATTATATATCTAAAAACTGGTTTCACAGGTCGAAGTCGAAGAACACGTAAACCTGCAGCACATTAACCCCAGTCACCTTTCTCCCATGTCTCAGGCCAGTGTAGATGGTTTATCTAACCTCATTAGACGTACACGACCACAGAGGCCACGGGGTTGAGCAAAGTGTACCTTGTTTGAGTGTGTTAGCCGATCGGCCGCACCCAGAGCAGTGACAGACACACAGAACGGATGAATGAACGGCCACATCAGCACAGCGCAGGATATGTATAATGGGCGTGCAGGTTTGCTGTAGATCTCCACTTGACAAAGCTGGAGTTCAGCGGGAGTTCAAGCCGCATATCCATTATTCATGCGACCCACATGCACTTTTGTGTAGGACGGTGGCTTATCTTGATCTCCATGGGAGAGGGAAATGATAAAGTGAATTGTTTATGAGTGAGTGGTGTGTGTGTGGATGTAAGGAAGCACAAACAATAGCATCCGAGTATACAATAGTAAAATGTCCCAACCACCATAACAACCCTGCAGCTCTCATCACGAGGAAGCTGTTAAACTGCAACGTGGGTGAAATGTGCAGGAAGACACTTACAGAGAAGAGAATGATGAGAGACAACAACATTGACGCTACTGGTGGAACATACACTGAAATTCACACAGCCACTTCAGAGCAATTAAAAGTACATGAATATTATTGCATTAGATGTTCTTGTAGCTCAAACAGCAAAGCATGGAGCTTGCAACGCCAAAGGTTCAATCCCCAAGGGTTTGAAAACTTTTGAACAGAATGATGGCGTGTACATTTTTCTTATTTTGCCTAAATATCATATTTTTTCATTTAGTACTGCCCTTCAGAGGCTACAGAAGATAGTTACATGTTTCCCAGAAGACAAAATAAGTTAAATTTACCCTGATCTTCAAATCACTTGCGTTTGAACCTTCAATAATAATTGCATATGAGTCCCTCAGTTGTCCTCAGTGTGAAAAGATGGATCTCAAAATCATACAGTCATTGTTGGAAAGGGTTCAAATACACAAACATGCTGGAAAACCAAAGATTTTGTGGGAGCTGAAGGATTTTAACTGTTCAGGACAAACAAGGGACTCATGAACAACTATCACTAAACAAAAAAATAACACAGATGTGGATCATTCAGGTAACAACACAGTATTAAGAATCAAGGGGATGTAAACTTTTGAACGGGGTCATTTTCATAAATTCAACTATTATTTTATGTGAAATATCTTATTCAGGTAACATGCACTTCAACTGTATGTGTGTGTATTTATATATACACAGTACACACACGTCATGTAAACACAAACTTTTATTTTGGATGCAGTTAATCGCAATTAATCGATCTGACAGAACTACAATAAATAAATAAATAGGACAAAATAAATGGCTTCTACTTTACATAAAGAGATGTTTGTTAGTTTAGAAATAAACTAAAACAACAGATATATTTTACTAAATTATGCAAATATAGCAAGCAACTGTAAAAATTAGAGCTGAATGCCATTTATATTTTTCTATTTGCGTGAAATGCATTTAATAAAATCTAAATTCTGTCATGATGACATGCTAGATTGCGTTAGACTTCTCCAAAATGGGCCTATATATTTATTTATGTTTATGCATTTGTTTGCATATATAAAAATGGTGTATATTTGTTATATCTGTTGTATTTGTTTGCTGTTTATCTTTGCGGTTTCATCGCTGATAAACGAATGTTTTTTATGGGTGGCATGTATGCCTCAGAACAGCCTCATGCTTGTAGCTTAACCGCAGCTTTTACAGTTACTGTGAAAGTGAGAAAGTGAGAGAGCCAGAAAAACTGGGCCAGCAGTAGATATACGAGCACATTAAGGGAAATCCAAAAGAAAAATCCCCACCCAGTTAAACCACAGGCCCTGTCAGCAACACATGACCTCATGGAAGCATCGCTTTGTTATCGCTCAAACATTCAAAGCAGCACATTCCCCTCCCCCTCTCACACACACACACACACACACACACACAAACCGCCGAAGGGTTTCAGTGGCTGTTGAAACAGAACATAAACAAAAGACAAGCATGGTTGCAATAAAGAAACGATTCAACGGCAGACGGCCTTTAACACGTCTACGAGTCAAACACTCTCTGTCTGTCACGTATTCACCTCTGCCTGCATCATTCAGATGCTTCTCCTGAAATTAAAAACCAGGAGAATTAAAAACAGACACAAATGAGTCAATGACAAGCAATCAATAAGAATAACCAGCTATAAAATGAATGTGCATAACTGAAATCAGCTCAGATTTAGAGGAAATTTGATGAGAAATGTCTGGTTTATATTGAGATTCTGATTACAGACTTACAGGTATAAACTGAGAACACTTTGATATCTCAATTGAAACTCAAGAGGAGACATGTGAGATAAACCGAGAAACATCCGACGAGGCAAAGACTCCATTTGCTCTTTATTTGCTGGTAGAGATCTCATTTGTGTTGGATCATTCCTAAATGTTGTTCTCTCTCGTGTCTCAAATGGGCGGTGCTGCGTGCAGATTAATATTCCCATCAGCTCAACTGGTGCTAGACGGGAATAGTCTGGGAATCTGATAAAAGCAGGCGGTGGGAGATACCCTGCACTCCCAAACACAACTGACCTAGAAAACCTGTGCTTATCATTGGTGTAAAAAGGTTACCCCTGAATATCCCATTTGCCCAGGTAAACAGAATGTTCTGGCAAGGTTCTCTCAAAGTTACGAACAAACGTTCTTCCAGTAATGTTAATAGAACATTCATTCAAAATTATCTAGTCTTTACTAATGTCCTCAAAACGTTAGCACAAAAACATCATACATCGTTTATGGAATGTTTTATTTCTGAAACGTTCATGTAACAGTTTTTAAATGTTACTACTTGTTTCAGAAATGTTTTTAAAAAGAGAATATTCTGAAATAACGTTTTTTCTTTTTTTTACTTAATGGGAACGTTAGCCAAACGTTCTTAGAACATATCTGTTAGCTGGTTATGTGTTAACATTTACCCGCACTTTCTTTGCATACACTAGTTAGCTGATAAGACATCACTATTAATGACTCATAGTTATGATAACGAATTTGAACAAACCCTAAACCCCTGAGGAAATAGAGCACAACAGTTGGATTTGGAAGTAAAAATCCCATTCATTGCCTCCATAGGGGAAACAATTCTGAACAATAACTTATAAACCATTAGAGACAGATATGAGCTCGGAGGTTGTTAATCGATTGAATATGCTTCCGTTAAAGTCATAGTTTGCATTATTTCAGCTTATTTTCAACACTGAATTCCTGGTGCAAAAACTACATTACCCAAGATTTCGCAGATCAATCTCCACCAACCACAGGATCGAAACAAGCAAACTGCGGCAAACGAATTATTTAAAATGCTTTTTTTTTTTTTTGTAATAAACGTAAAATACATTGTTTCTTTATACATAATATCTTAAAATCAATAGTTTTATCTTTCTCTGTCATTTTTAATTTGATTACATCATTTGCAATGCTTCATGGGATTGTAGTCCTTTCCCCTCATTAAAGCTGTTAAGTACAGTCTTTAACCCTGTTGTCCAATTTTCAAGTACTTTTTTGCTCAAAATCAACGTTTATAATGTTGCAATTCACCTTGTACCTGAGTGGTTTGGTTCATGGTTTATGACTCTTGAACGAAAACTTTTTGAACTCTCTATGGAAAAAAATACTTTGGTGGGCATCCACTGTTGCGCTCTCAGGAAATGAGATCATTTGTTTAGAAAACATCACTAAATATCATGCTTTCCTGCATCATTTCCAAGCTAATAGTCATTTGGAGTAGAGTTTCGCTTGTGTAATTAAGACAAACCCTAAACATAAAGGTTTGCGTCATGGAAACCACAGAATTCCAATAAACTCAGGAATCTGAGCATTCCGTATCGCCACGGCAACGGCTCGTTCTGCATCAGTGGGATTTCAGACATGCATACTTCACTTACACAGATGTGCAACTCATCCACACATATTATAGAAGAACAGCACTTCTAATCTCGATATTTGCATTCAGAATGGAAGGGCAAGACGGAGAGGGCAGAGTGGCTCGGTCTCCTCTGTGTTTACCAGAGCTCAGTCATTGACCGAACGGGGCCTCACTGAGCATGCTCAGTACCGCGGTAGGGTTAGTGACCGCTGGCAACACGTCAGACCTCACCCATCTGCTGATCCAAAGTGCTGCCCACTCATACAAACACACATTTCCCCCTCCAGCCGCATTTCCATTCAGTCTAGTGAGCAGCCCAATCGATTCACAGCGTGGCAAGAAAAAGCCTGCATGCATTGCTGCAGAATCATATAGCTGAGTATGGTACAGCGAGCGTGTGTGTGTTTACTTCATCCGAACTCATGCATGAGTCACACACAGGATGATGGATGACTCAGAGCGCGAACACCTTCTCCTGACCTCATAACCCTGCGGCTGGCGTCTTAAAGGGGAAGTCTCTCGTTTCCATTCTGAGTCTAAACCAGCTGAATGGAAATATGGCTGTAGGTTAGTCATGAGGTTGACATTCGGCCTGCGAGCTGTGATCTCTCCCCTCCTCCATAGTAGAAACCACCACAGCTATAAACAAACTTCAGGCCATATGAATTTCCCCTTTCTAAACGCACAATTCATTGAAATAAAATTGCTAAATAAACAGTTTAATCAAATAAGCTTCATTGATGATGTGCATTTGTGAAAGCAAAACGCCCAGCATCTTCCCAAAGTTGTAATGAGAAGCGCTTATAAACTTAAAGGGTTAGTTCACCCAAAAATGAAAATTAGCCCATAAATTACTCACCCTCAAATCATTCTAGGTGTATATGACTTTCTTCTTTCAGACGAATCCAGTCGGAGTTATATTAAAAATTGTCTTTGATCTTTCAAGCTGTTTAATGCCACTCAGCGGGTGTTGCATTTTGGGTGAACTAACCCTTTAAGCTTTAAGGGCTCACTGAGGTTTTTTTAAAGGCACAATATGTAAGTTTTCGCCACTAGAGGTCACATTTTCAAAACAATAACAAAGGCGTAGCTTGATGACGTTATAAAGGGGAGTGGAACGATGGGAGATGTCGTTTTCACCGTATGGAATTCACTCATCATGTTCATGGATGTAATTAATTTTTTTTATTACCTGTACCTTCTAAAGTTATTCAAACAGCGAATAAATTATACAGAGAATGCGAGCAAAGAACATTTACATTGTCAAGGAACAGTATGTCTGACTTAAGTCTAGCGCAAGTTTAAAAAACTCCCCTTATAATCAGTAAAGCTGTCTATACACGGTTTGATGAATGAATCTCTTACCTACATCATACGAACATCTGCACTTTGTTGTTTATGATGAGAGAATTCACAAGAGAGCAGAATTCAGTCAGACAGCGCGCACGCTGAACAATAAACTCAGGCGATTCAGCGATGACTCACCTGAACGCCTCTGATTGGCCATTGCATTGCTCAACAGACTTCATTTTTATTTCATCATTTTATTCGCGACAGCCATAATGGATTCAGTTTAACTGTACAGCAGCATTTTTGTCCACGTGTGTTGCCATAGTTTCTATAGAAAACTATAGATTTTTTTTTTATTTTACAAGCGTAAACCGATAGTGCCGCGGATATTACGTCATTGATAGGCGACAATGACCAGGGACGAGCCAATATTTAAAATTGGAAATTCTCTGGATTTACAAATCCTTTGGAATTGTTGGGATAACGCAAGTACACAACTGCATGAAATATATAACACTGTGCAAGTGGTTTTTGGATATTTTATTACAAAAATCTTACATATTGTGCCTTTAAGTCAAAATAAAAGCAACTAAAACAAAAATGTTTAATGTTGAAAATGAAGACATTAAGACAGCCTTAAATATTAGTAATGTAATTTTAAATTAAATTAAATTAAATTAAATTAAATTAAATTAAAATTAATATAATAATAATAATAATAATATTAATTTTACAGTTGTACTTTAAAATAAAATTATTATTATTAGTAGCATTATATTTTGTTAATACTTGATTTTTTTATTTTACAGTGAAATATTAAAACATTCTTATTTTACTATTTTTGAGTAAGAATAAGTTAACATAAAATAATAAATTATATATACTGTATATATGTATATATATAACAAGTTATTATGACTACAGCATTTTACTTACATTGAAATATTAAAATAGTAATATTTCTTACTGTATTATTTGAATAATAATTTAAAATATAACAACAACAACACAACATTTTTTCTATAATTACTATAGTATTATTAATATATAAATTAATATATTATATTTTTCTATAAATAATTTTTAATAGTGAACTATTTCAATAGTAATATTTATTGTTTTGTTTAATATTTATTTAATTTGTATGTATGTATGTATGTATTAGTCATATTGATAAATAAATCACAACCATTTTTTGCCAAACTGCACAGCCCTACAAACAAACACAGCAAACTTGGAGTTTTATTTAAAAATAAAAATAAAAAATAACAATGTAAATGACAAAATAATAATTTACAAAATATTTTCACAATTATTTTTGTCCAAATCGTGCAGCCCAATATAAAAACAAAATATTTTTTAAAACATTTTATTTGTTTACCCATTTTGTGACCATTAACCAACACATCAGAGCAGCATTATTTTAGTGTGATAAAGATATTATAATTTTTATTAACATTTAAAAAGTTTTTATTTTAATATTTAATATTTTAATTTTAGTTAACGTTTTAGTCATTTTGTTGTGGGTTTTTGTCATTTTCATTTTATAAAATAATGTATATACAGTCCTTATTCATTTTTATTCCAGTTTTAGTTTTAGTTATTTTAGTACATCAGCCCTACAAACAAGCACAGCAAACTTGGAGTTAAAAAAAAAATTATTGTAATGATTTTCAATCAGAGACATATAATGTTTCCCCAAATAGTGAAGCCTCACTGTCCATCAATCTACTGCAACATGAATTCAATAAAGAACCTTTAATTTCTTTAACAACACACACCCACTTTCAGTTTCATAATCAATAGGAAACAAAATGAAGCGTTTGCTTTTGTAAAGTATGCAACAAAGAGAAGGAAACATATACACTGTCTAAAATATAAGCTAAAAATAGACACGAAATTAACTCCGTCCGCAGGCTGCTGCATTAATGGAATTCATGTTATAGTTTACAACACATGTATTAGTGTGTGCTGCTGACTGAGTCTGATCATGGTCTCTTGTATTTGCACGCTCACTGCTTTGCTCTTTAATATGGAAATGATGCCCTTCTGAATATTGAACAGTGTTTTCGACATCAGTGCCAGACTAATTAGACAGTGTCTTGAGGACGGCGTGTTCAGTAACACACGAGATGCTCTAAATGACTGACAATCGCTGGGTTTTGTGAACGGTTAGGGGTTTTGATCAATAATACAGTCTCAAGCATTACTAGTAGCAAATAACAGCGAACCTCTCCTTAAAGCTGTTTGATTTGAGGAAACATTCATGTCAGGTTCTGTTTGTTCACATAATCTTGCCTGAGCAAAAACACTCATTCAGCATTTCCATTGATCCAGCTGTTCACGAACTACATGTAAATAGAGGATGAATCAGCTGAAGGCACGTGAAAGAGATCTGGAACAGCTCTATGAGCCTGAAGAGAGACGTTCATCTACGGCGGCTCTCAAGAGCTCTGTATGAGATCAGTGAAGAATTGAAAGCATTGAAACTCCACACACAGACCCACTAAAGCAAGATCATGTCAAATATTGACCTCAAACACTCACATCTGTGAGCTGAAAGCAGAGGAGAGGGCTGCATTCAGAACACAAAAGGATCGGTTTTGAAACAGAACAAAAAAGCACTATAAAAGTTGAAGTCACGCTGGTGTTTGTGCTGTCGGTTTCCGTCCAGAAAATGATCCTGTGTAGGATGGTGTCGTGAAGGAACTGGCTGCTTGAAGGGATTTTAACAGGATGAGGACAAACCCTGTTCAACTAACCTAAAAAAACTAAATCAACTGAACAACAATCTAAAGGGGGAAAAAAAACAAGTTTAAAACAGTGATGAAATTAAAATAAACAAACAAACACTATACTATAAGTTTGGATTAATGTTTTTGAAAGAAGTCCCTTCTGCTCACCAAGGCTGCATTTATTTGATAAAAAACAAAAAACAAAAAAACAGCAAGACTGTACTAATATTACTACAATCTAAAATAACTGCTAAGTTAAGTAAAGTCACAATAAGTGACAAAATAGGCACAAAATATTTTTGGGCCAAATTGAAAAGCCCTGTATTTAAAAAAAAAAATGTAATACATATAAATAAAATTAATATAAAGTTAACCAACATCAGTGTAATTTTAGTATCATTGAGATTAATATTTTGAATGTTTTATAAAACTTTTTTAAATTAATGTTTTAGTAATTTTTAAAAAATATTTATAATATGTCTCTTTAATATGTCGGTTAGTTTTATTAATTTATATTTCAGTTTTAGTTTTTTAGTATGAACTTAACGAAAATGAGAAATGTTTAGTTAACTATAATAATCCTGCATCAGAGAACCTTGAACATGCAAATGTGTTAAATTATCGAAATATTATTATTAAATACTGAAGTATCAAATTAATTAAGGGAGAGCTGCAAGTAAATATTTTACATCAAAAGGGTTAAAAAAAAAAACAGAAGAGTTAACCAACTCAACGCCTTCACTTTCTGTGAAGCAAAAGTACAGCAGCGCAGGAATAAACACTGCTGATGGCTGCATGGCGATAAAGAGGAAACAGGAAGTGAAAGTAAATAACGGCCACTGTATCAGCAGAACCCGAGCCGGATCTGGATGGCATGATGGAGGAGGAGCGGCCGAGTTAGAGCCGGGCCACTGTGAGCGGCACGAACGGGAACAGAAAGGTCACAGTTTAAGCAGATAAACGCGCGGGGGAGGGAGGCCAGCGGGGCCAGTGAAGTCAGCTGAGGCCTGCAGCTGTGCTGGAAACATCAATTTGAGCCTTGTTCTGCTCTCTCCGCTCTCCTCCTCCCACACGCCGCTGATTTATGAAAGTAGGGCATCTGCATCAAAGCTCATGGCTGGAGTCTCCTGGAATCATGAGCCGGCTCTGTTTACATCAGCACCGACTGCAGCGCCGCACTGCACAATCGCTAACGGCAACTGCGGTTATATAAAGCCCATCACACATCTACATCAGTTTTTTTTTTTTCATTGTTGTTGTTGTTCTGTCTCTGTAGAACTGAAACCCTGCCTGATTCACAAGCAGTCGCAGCACTTAACCAGCCTACTATCTGTGAGAAACAAAGACGGCTGATAAAGCAGCCTTAAAATCGCTTTATTCCACATTGAACTAATTGGGTTTAATTGTTTATTATAACAGCAAGCAATAAGTTGTACAATAAATAAAATATTTTTGTTGTTTTATAATAAATACTAGAACCCAATTTGATCGATGTGGAATCAATAGGAGATAATTGTGAATTATCTCAAATAAAAGTTCCAGATATAAAAAGCAAATAATCAAATGAAATGTAGTTGTTATAAATTTGTTGAAAATAATATAATTTGGTCATTCAATAATATTTTAGTATTTTTGAAACAATAAACCCAATTTGATCAATGCGGAATAAATAGACGTTTAGTCAGCTTTATGAGCCATTTCCAAATTGTACTATTAATTTAAATAATTAATTAAGTAATTAATTTTAATATTTAACTAATTTAATAACAATTGAAATGATTACAAATATTAAAAACAATCAAAGCATTAGTACATATTTCTTAAAATAAGTTATATTTTAGTCATATAATACGGAGTATAATATATAATAAAAAAAAATCTAACCTAATTTGACCAATGTGAATTCAATAGATTTATCTGTCTCCAAATCCCTAATTAAAGTTCTAAATTTCTAAATTTCCACAATTCTGAATTTGGACACAAACCATATAGAATGAACCATATGATGATTCATCAGATGATTCATATCAAATGAATAATAAGTATGACATCAGTGCAAAAACAGCTTCATATTACGAAACACAAAAGACTAAAAATAGCCAAAGTAATATTGTAAATAAAACAAATGTGTGCCAAATTTGTAGCCAAGTTGTTACAGTAAGTGGATTACTCTTATAAAAACAGTATTTCACTTTCTACCAAAGTTATGGGAGTAATAATAGCTTTACACCCTAGAAACCCCAAACTCCCTTAGCACAACACAGAACACCTTAGCAACACCCTAGAAACCTCTGAACCCCCCTTAGCACAACCCAGAACAACTTAGCAACACCCTAGAAACCCCAAACCCCCTTAGCACAACCCAGAACACCCTAGCAACACCCTAGAAACCTCTCAAACCCCCTTAGCACAACCCATAACACCTTAGCAACACCCTAGAAACCCCAAACGCCCTTAGCACAACCCAGAACACCCTAGCAACACCCTAGAAACCCCAAACCCCCTTAGCACAACCCAGAACACCCTAGCAACACCCTAGAAACCCCAAACCCCCTTAGCACAACCCAGAACACCCTAGCAACACCCTAGAAACCCCAAACCCCCTTAGCACAACCCAGAACACCCTAGCAACACCCTAGAAACCCCAAACCCCCTTAGCACAACCCAGAACACCCTAGCAACACCCTAGAAACCC
>NW_015664693.1:262406-266892 GCF_001515625.1 Sinocyclocheilus rhinocerous
AAACCCCCAGCACAACCCAGAACACCCTAGCAACACTCTAGAAACCTCTCAAACCCGCTCAGCAACAACCCAGAACACCTTAGCAACACCCTAGAAACCCCAAACCCCTTAGCACAACCCAGAACACCCTAACAACACCCTAGAAACCTCAAACCCCTTTAGCAACAACCCAGAACACCCTAGCAATACTCTAGAATTCTCAAACCCCCTTAGCAACATCCCATAACACCTTAGCAACACTCTAGAAACCTCTGAAACCCCCTTAGCAACATCCCACACCTCTGCCTAGCAACGCCTCCAGGGAAAGACATAATTTTGCTGGGAAAACAGTTGATTTTGAGATAAAAAAATTTTTTTTAGCTTTTACAAAACACAATCAAACAAATGCGAAAACTACAGGTGAAACCGTTTTTATTTATAATAACAACCACTGGCAGTGTTGCTATAATTCACTACAACTCAGTTAACAAACACAATTTTTAATAGTTTAATATTAAATGTCAAATGTAATATTAAAATTTTACTTGTAATTTTTTTAGCTTTTACAAAACACAATCAAACAAATGCGAAAACTACAGGTGAAACCGTTTTTATTTATAACAACCACTGGCAGTGTTGCTATAATTCACTACAACTCAGTTATCAAACACAATTTTTAATAGTTTAATATTAAATGTCAAATGTAATATTAAAATTTTACTTGTAAAGCCAATTAGCCAAATCATCTAGATTGATTTCATTTTTCAAAATGTTGAAAGTTTTTTTTGTTTATTTTTTCATCTTTCAATTTTTATCTTTTTTAATTAATATAAATTATTTTTAAAAGTTAACAGAAATCCTGCCTTCGCAACTAACCAAAATAAGTTTCAATGGAATTAGTAAAATGACTAACACTGAAATAAAATAATTTTAATATAGCCATAAATATTTGAAAATACAAATGAGAAAAGCACATAAAACTAAACTTAAAGTAAAATTAAAATTAAAACCAAAACCAAAAATAACAAAAGCTAATTCAAAATATTAATACATACACAGAACACCCTAGCAACGCTCTAGAAAGCACTCAGAACACTGAACTGGAGGCTGAATGCAAATCGTGGCTGAGAGTTTTGCACCAATCACATTTACTTCAGAAAATCTAAAAATCTAGTTTTTTGTCCATGCCGTTTCTGTCAAGCAGCCTGACGTTTACTCTCAATCTGCAGACATTCAAAACACGGACATTCCCCGTTCACTGGCGAGCTGTGAAGTGAATTTCTCTTCAGAGCAGATAAACGGTCACAGTGAAATGAGTCAGCTATGAATTTCTGGGCAGCTCGACCTCTCATGAGGTCACACTCGCACACACACACACACACACACAGAGAGAGAGAGCGATTATGAAACCATGTGCATTTCATCATCTGACTCGCAGGTGTTTTCCCAAGCGAAAACTATTTTTTCGATAATGCAAAGGGTGTTTGAAATTCCCCTCGAAGCAAACGGCTCATATAATCGACAGATTCCACACACATCAAACAGAAATATCCCATCTCAAAGAGAAAGCACATACATCTCCATTGATTCAGAATAGAAGCTCATTCACTTCTGCTTTAGTTTGCAAACATCTCATTTTCACTTCTGCATTCATTTCTACATTCTCATGTCTCCATCAAGCATATACAATATATAGGATAAAATATTAAAGTTAAATTTTTTTTTAAATATGAAAAAAATCACACTAACATAAGTTCATAGGTTATTCCTGTAAGTCTTTCATCAAACCCCTAAACCCAAATGACATCATCCTTCAGGGAGTGACTGTGACATCATTTTGGTGGGAAAACAACAGCTTTAACAAACACAAACAAACAAAGAATTAAAAAGTCTACAGGCAAAACGGATTATTTCAAATATTTATAATAATGGTTACTGGCATGGTTGTTATTGTTGAAGTAATAAAAAAATCGTTTTTGTTAATTAAAAGAAAGCTGAAGTAAAATATAATATAATATATTACATTAAAAACCTAAGCTTAAAAGTTTTAGAAATTAAACAATATAGCCTTGGCAACTAACTGAAATAAGTTTAAGTACTAAAATTCCTAAAACTAAAAACGGAATTAAAAAAATTAATTAAAGATAGAAAGTTTTTTTGTAAAATTTAAAAATGACAAAAGCACATAAAATGGATAAAACAAACATTAAAACAAAAACCGAAAATATCAAAATAAAAGCTAGTTAAAAATATTTGTAAATACTAAACTAGCATATAATCTTAAAATAACACTGGTTATAACGTTAAATCATTAATTACTTTTTTTTTTTTGTGAGCGGAAATAAAATATAAATACTAAAATATAAATATTATTATTTTTAATATTTAGTATGAAAAATAAATACTAAAATATAAATATTACATTAAAACTAAGTTTTATGTTTAGAATTTATGTTTTAAGATTTTAGGATTTAAATGAAATCAGAAATGTTGCCTTGACAACTAACTGAAATAAAATAAGTTCTAAAATTAGTATACTAATTTTACTATAATATTACTAATATTACTATAAAACTGAAATGAAAATAAAAAAATAAATAGAAATATATATAAATAAAAAAAAACGGACAAATGCGGATAAATTACTAAAACCTAAACAAACAAAAAAAAGAGAAATGTATATATATATATATTTATATACACACACACACTGTAATAATATCAGTATTAAAATAACACTGGTTATTGGTCATAACATTAAATGACTATCTATCTATTTCTATTTCTTTCAAAATCTGCAGGTCATCTCTTTGGATGAGCTGAATGTTGATTCTCATTAAACCGCAGCATTGTCTGGCATCACTACAGTTGTTTTGTAAGTGTTATCCGCAGTGAATAAAGACACCGGGGGAATCGAGCGCTCTATGCAAACATTACAAACATTCACCGGTACAAACATAAGCCAATATCTCAGACACGTCTCACGCCAAGGAGTGTTTTTATCTGCCTCTCATGCACGTAAGAGACTCTGCTGCTTTGAAGAAACCCTTCACACATCCTTCATGTCTGCCTCATCCCTCCTCATAACTCAGCTGTTACTTGGCAACATGGTGCCAGTGGCCACATTTAGCCCGGTTGCCATGACAACGGAGTTCACAAACATGGAATGGTGGAATGTGCCTTTGTACCAGTTTGTGTGGAAAGATCAGCACTGGCAACCAGAACACACTCACTGCAAACAAACGGAACAAAAGAACAGTAAAATACAAATTCAGTTCAAGGTGGAAGTGATTACGCAAATGTACTGTAACATAATCAACAGTTTACAAATCTACTGATATGTGATGTTTGACACTACTGTTCAAAAGTTTTTCGGTAAGACTATTATCAAGGCTGCGTTTATTAGATCAAAAACACAGTAAAAATTGTGAAATATTATTACCATTTAAAATAACCATTTTCTATGTGAAAAAATGTTAAAATGTAATTTATTTCTGTGATGCGCAGCTGAATTTTCAGCATCATTACTCCAGTCTTCAGTGTCACATGATCTTCAGAAATCAGTCTAATATGCTGATTTGCTGCTCAAGAAACATTTCTGATTATTATCAATGTTGAAAACAGTTGTGCTGCACAATATTTTTGTGGAAACCGTGATACATTTTATTTTTCAGGATTATTTCATTTATTAGAAAGTTCAAAAGAACAGCATTTATTAATTGTAACATCATAAATGTCTTTAATTTTAGTCAATTTAATGCATACTTGCTGAATAAAAGTATTACTTTTTAAAAAAGAATCTAGAAGAATTTCTTAAAAAGAATTTTGAAGTGATTTTTATTGCTTACAGTAAAAATACGCTGAATTACAGTAAAGAAGGTCTAATGAGACTCAGTGTTGTTGTTGTTATTGTTAAATAAAACTAATTTTTTTATAAAAATCTTTTTTTTTTTACTGAAATAATGCTTAAAAAAAAAAAAAAAAAGTTACTGTATACCAGTAAACATTTGCCTATGACAACGGTCAATTATACATTTTAACGTTTCTTGTTCGAGGCCAAAACACACTTTAACACACTTTAAATCAATTTAATGCGTCCTTCCTGAATTAAAGTATTAATTTTTCTGTAAGTTTTAAAAAAGAATTTAAAAGAATTACCGTTTCAAAAAAAATCTAACTGACCCCAAACGTTTGAATAGTGGTGTTACATTTTCCACAAAAATAAAGTGTGTTAAAAGTGTTTAAGAGTTAAAGCATTCAAGTTTTTAGTAACACTTGATTGATTTTAAACGCTTGAATGAGTAATTTTGAGTCACTGCATTCCAAATCATGTACATTCATAATGCAATGCAAATAAAAGCGATTTTTAAGTAATGTTTATTGCAATATAGTAAAAATAAAATTCAGCATTACAGTAAAAATCCAGTGAGTCAAGTCAGTGTTATTGTTAACTATATTAAAACTACAAAAAAAAAAAAAAAAAAAAAAAAACGCAAACATAACATTT
>NW_015664693.1:266957-289537 GCF_001515625.1 Sinocyclocheilus rhinocerous
CAATTATGGATGCCACAATTACGTAATCGTTCAAAGCGGCAATTAATCGTTCAAAGTCCACTTACGTTATTATGCGTGCTTAAGATGCGTTTTTTTCTTTCTACATGTTATCTTAGGGGTTTTTCCATTGTTTTAATTTTAGTTTTAGTATAACACTATAATACCATTTCTATTTGTACTTTTTTTATAATTTAAAGAAACCAATCCGATGTATATTTGACAATCGTAATTAACAATCGCAATTACAATTTCAAGGAAATAATCGACAATTATGATTTTTGTCATAATCGTGCAGCCCTAACACAAATGTTACATTCTCAGAGTCAGCATTCTCAAAAACACTATAGCGGACATTAGCATAAATGGCCTTATTTGAATAAAGAGATCTATATAAACAAACATAATATTTTGATCATTTTATTTAATGGAACAGACATCTGAAGGAAACTCTATAGAAAGCACAATCTGGTTGCAAATGCATTTGTATTCAGGTTTCTGGCCTAAAAACAGCTCTAAATAATGTCTCTTAGAAGGAGTGGGTGATTAGCTATAGACTCCCTAACAGCAGCTGCGATAAACACTTCAACACAAGAGTCATTTTTCCATATAAGACACTTTCACCCTCCCCAACGGATGGCACTGTGTGTTCAAGAGTCGCTCTGCTTTCAGCCCACGTCTTTCTGCTAGTACTTCAGCACATCAATTATTCATATCCTTCACTCAGGGAGAGTCGACCGGCCCAGACTGTCTGTCAGACTCCTCTAATGTAATCATTAGGCCCCAGATCCCGAGAGAGACCCGAGCTGATTCCCCACCAGAGGGAAGAAATAGAGCATTGCAGCCAGAGTATGTGGAGTATTTGACCAAGATTGCTTGCCAATTATTTTCATCAATCAGATTTTCTCTCCAAATTACTGTAATGCATATACTGTCCATACACTAATGTACCGCCTTCAATTAATACCGATTTGGAATTTTCAAATATGCAGCAACTTTTAAAGTAATGTTTTTTGCAATACAGTAAACATTTAAAATTCTCCATTACAGCAAAGAAAGTGTAATGAGAACCAGTGTTGTTATTTTTTACTAAAAATTTAAATCATTTTCTTCAATAGAAATAAAACTTGGAAAACTAACTAAAAACTAGAAATGTCACCTTGGCACCTTAATGAAATTAAATAAAATTAAGCTGAAGTGCTAACATTACTGAAGTTAAACTGAAACAAAAATTAATCAGTTTATTTTAGTATTATTCATATTGATTTTCATATATATTAAAATTATTAAAGCTAAACAGAAAATATTAAAAAAGAAACAAAACTAATAAAATTTACAAAAATCACAAAATTGCTAACTTAAACTACTAAACTAATTTAAGCTAAAACTTAAATTACTAACTTAATAAATGTAAACTGAAAATATAAAATAAAAGCTAATTTAAAATATAAAAAAAAAAAATAATAGTATATAATTAATACTAAAAATGACACTGATCAGAATCAAAAATAATACATTTTGGGAAGAAAATGTGCTTAACTGTCATTAAAAGATGTTACAACGTACAAACCCATAATGGATTTCTTTTGATTTTAGGGTGAAATATGACCTGGATATGTTCTCCTTAGTTTTTAACCAAAAGAAACCTCACAATGAAGCCAAATCTCAAACCTTATAAGTAATCCAAGGGACAGAATTAACTTGGATCAGTGCAAAAGCAATAGAATTACTGTAATAGAATATAATCTGTAAATGTAGATTTGTTAGCAAAAGTTCAACATATAACGCCACATCAAAGTCAGCATAGGCCAGAAAGTTATTATGCATGCAATGCCAATCAAAAGGCAAAGAACACTGACAAAAATGTTAATTTTAACATGCTTTTCTCAGCAAATACTACCAGTCAAATCAGTTTCTTTTGCTTTTATTTTTCCATCATTGGTTAATCAGACGTATTTCAGGTTCAGATCGGCCATAAGGTTCATTAGGAAGTTAACAGACACCGTAAATGTCCTCATGAGGTTGAATTTTCATGTAACACAAGAGAAAACCCCAGCCATTAGGAGCTCAGAAACAACAGATGATGTCATCCGACAGGCCTCATCTCAAAGGAAATGACATCTTCGCTTCCCTTCCCCGGCCTCTACGCCGAACAAGACACGCTGATGGACGAAATCCCTCAGACAAACCGGTTTAAATCGATAGCAATCGAGTTTGCCTCCCTGCAAAGTTCAGCCACTTCCTTCACAAAACTAAAGTTGTCTTCTCTGGTTTAATTTAATTTGCTTATAAGAGGACCACAAGGTAAGGCAGGAAGCTGAGGAGTGCATTGCCAGGTCTACTTTTCAGACGTGTATCCTGTTACAACAGCGAGAGAGCATTTCCAAACAGGCCTGTTTTAACCGAATTTGTGCAGGTCATTTTCTGTACATCAGACAGGGGCGTAGTTTGTGGGGGGATATAATTGTGTGATCCATTTTGAATTATTTAAAGAAACAGCCACTTTAAATGCTATGGAGAAAGAACGCCCTTGACATCAGATTAGTGCAAATCAACTCAAATCTGTATTGGTGTCCTTCCTCTATATAATGGCCTACTTGGAGGAATATTCATGCAATAATTGAGATGTTGTTGATAATTCCATACATTTAGATTTCACAGATGGGCTGAATGAATTCAGAACAGAAATACTGGCTGAGCAGGTGAATTTGTAGCAAAGATAATGCATTACATTTAAAAAAAATTTGAATATGAAATAATGGTGCACTGTAAATGGCTCGGTCTCAAAACATACCATGTAGGCATTTTATCCCTCATGATGCATTCAGGGCCGTTTTGACCTGGAAGAGAGAGAGACATAAAACTTTCTAAAAACTGACTAGGTTTTAGTAGGTGAATGAAACTTTGCAAGTGTAGAAATACACTTTTTTCAGATTTTTTTTCCCAAATTTTTTTTTAAGAGATGTAACCATTTATATCTCAGTTCATTTTGGACCCGGGTATGTATGGAGTACAATTAGGTGTCAAAAATACTTCTGTAAAATTATGTAAAGTACTGTCAGAAAACTTGAAGTTGAGTAAATTATGATAATTTAAATTTTTGAGTGAACTATCTCTTTAAGTCTCTATTTGTATGACGCACAGAGTTGTTGCCTACGTAGAACATTCCATATCGGTCGCTTACGAGGATGCATTTTATGGACATATTCATCTTTAGGAAGTCAAACTTCGCTTTCTTTACCAACATAGTCTCACTTCTGAAAAATTCTCAAACAAGATTAAGATTTTGTCAGTTTCATATGAAACGATGTTAAAAACAGGGAAGAATGAAAAAGAAAAACTGACTGCAAAGATGAGGTTGGATTTGCAGAAGTAAAGCCTTTAGAAAACGACTATTTTTGTTGGTGTTTCTGCAGGTGAAACTAACTCAGAGTACATCATGTTCATGGTCGAGGTTAAAAATTTGAGCTTTAGAGAGTCAAAATAACAAAACATGCAGACCAAAGTGGCACATTTGAAGTCAAAATGTTTGTGCTGAAAACAACTTTATGACCTCGAAAACAAACTCAGTCCTCCAACTCCAACTGATTTGATATGCTTGTTTATTTTTGCATGTCTTGGACCAAAAAGAAAGATAAGCTGTTTATGAAGTTGCCTGCTGTCCCTCGGCCTAAAGAGAAATATATATCAAAGGTTTACTGATGTATAAAAACCCTCCGGGTAAAATGTTTTCTTGGTGGTTTTAATATGCTTCTGCAACACAACTGAAACGCATGGAAAACTGGTTTTGTTGTAATGCAATGATTTGAGAACCTATTTCAGACAATATTGCGAGTAAATGATAAAATATACTAGAAATGACAAACTAAACCTTTGCAGTAAGTATTGCATCATTAATCTCTGAAGTATTGTTGCAAGCCATGCATTGTTAAAGTCAACATGAAATCAACGTTATTTAGTTAGATTTTTATACATATTCCTGGTTTTATTGTCAATGATTCATCGATAGGTGTTATTGGGTTGTGAACACCATTTCATGTTGACTTCAAAGAAATAGTTCACCCAAAAATGAAAATGGCTGAAAATGTACTCGCCAAGATGCAGATTTGGAGAAATGTAGCATTGCATCAGTGTCTCAGCAATGGATGCTCTGCAGTGAATGGGTGCCGTCAGAATGAGAGTCCAAACAGCTGATAAAAACATCACAATAATCCACAGCACTCCAGTCCATCAGTTAATGTAAAGCTGCTTGTTTGTAAGAAACAAATCCATCAAGACGTTTTTAACTTCAGACCGTTGCTTCGGGCCAAAATATGAGTCCATAATCTATAATAACGAGTATTGTGATGATAAAGGATTATTGTGATGTTTCTATCAGCTGTTTTCTGACGGCACCCATTCACTGCAGAGCATCCATTGCTGAGACACTGATGCAATGCTACATTTCTCCAAATCTGATGAAGAGACAAACTCATCCACATCTTGGATGATCTGAGGGTGAGGACATTTTCAGCATATTTTCATTTTTAGGAGAACTGTTCCTTCAACATTCATGGCTCTGAATGAAGGACACACAGCTAGAGAAACATCAATGCTGTAATGTGAAGTGGCCACAGCTGTTGAAAGGTCAAACGTACACAAGACATTTTCAGTAAGAGTCAGACGCGCTCAAGTGACCTCGAGGTCAAAGTGTGGGCCGCCGCTGCGAGATCCATCCCTTGATCTCTCTGAATAAAGCAGACATGCGTGGAGCAAAGCATGCACTTTCCAAGCAGCTATGGAAGTGTGTGGGAGATATGAACAGATCTGTGCATTTGTCGACAAAAGGCATTATAGGCCATGACCCTTCAGTATAAAATCAATCGTTCAAAATGCATCAAAGTGAAACAATCCCTTGTGAAACAAAGGTACACTTTAGCACACTTTTACAAAGAGTGTTTATGTAAATTATATACTTTAAAAATATATTCTTAAGTGCAAACTGAATGTAATGTTCTCTGACACTTAATTGTGTGTTATTTGCAATTAAATGAAAATTTATTACAGGTTAAATTCAAATTAAATGCAACAAGTTAAGAGTGTTTTTTGGTGAAATGAGTACATGCAATTTCATAATTCTATTGTACCTTGAAATATGGTGCACTTATACATACATTAGTAATACACATTTGTCAATGAAGATGAAATTTAAAATATATTAATGTTAAATGTAATATTAAATAACACTATAGTAAAAATAAGTTTACGTATGCTTTAGTATGTTAGTCAACATCAAAATAAGTACTTTAAAAGCACAACAAGAGATTAAAAAATTAATTGTATTTTTTTAAAAGTGTACTTAAGTGTGTTAAGAAACAGTCATGAAAGTGGCTGGTTGCCAAGGTATTGCTATGTGGTTGTTAAAGTGTTGTGAGGGATTTTGGCATGTTTGTATGCAGTTTCTAAAGTGTTTTGAGTGGTTGCCAGGGCATTGCTATGCGATTGCTAAGGTATTCTGAGCGGTTTCAGCATGTACTGTAGTTCCTAGGGTGTTGTGGCTGGTTGCCAGGGTGTTGTTATGCAGTTCTTAAGGTGTTGTGAGGGATTTTAGCATGTTTCTATGTACTGTACCTCCAAAGGTGTTGGGGGTGGTTGCCAAGGTGTTGCTATGTGGTTGTTAAGGTGTTGTGAGGGATTTTAGCATGTTTCTATGTACTGTACCTCCAAAGGCGTTGGGGGTGGTTGCCAAGGTGTTGCTATGTGGTTGCTACGGTGTTCTCGGCAGTTTTTGTAAGGTTCTATGTACTGTAGTTCCTAGGGTGTTGTGGGTGGTTGCCAGGGTGTTGTTATGCAGTTCTTAAGGTGTTGTGAGGGATTTTAGCATGTTTCTATGCACTGTACCTCCAAAGGTGTTGGGGGTGGTTGCCAAGGTGTTGCTATGTGGTGGTTAAGGTGTTGTGAGGGATTTTAACACGTTTCTATGCTATTTCTAAACTGTTGTGAGTGGTTTCCAGGGTGTTGCTATGTGATTGCTAAGGTATTCAGAGCTGTTTTAGAATGTTCTGTACAGTATGCATTAAATAGTTATTTATATACATAACTATACAAGACTGTAATGGCAGGAGAAAGCAATATAGATGTTGTGAGAAAAACAAATAAAACTTACAGCGCTACTGCTATGTTTCTCTCCTCCACCATATTTAAAGTTAATGGCTCGCCCAACTCGGAAACTTGGGTATCAAAATGATCTCCGAGTTTCCCAGTTGTAAATACGACTAGGGATGCTGTTCATGTCCAATTTCTGACTAGGAAACTCGTATTTATGATAACTACAATAGCATGCGAAGGCAGCATTAATACCTCAAGTACCAATGCAACAAGAACGAGAACTATAAAGTTTTAATAACACTTCAAAACACTGAAGTCCACACCACAACCATAACGTTAACAACATAAAAAAGGTCTCTTTGGAATCACTTCTAGAACATTTAACATCCAGCTTACGATTTACCAATGATAAAAAACATTGCCAATCAAAATCCATCCAATTTTAAAGTGTGCATTTAAAGTCGTAGATGACATAACTATAGTATGTGCTTATAATAAACAGAATGCTAATGTATTTATCGTTATAGTTATCATTCTTGGTGTGCCTTTGGAGTCCAAGTCGCAGTTTTGTCTAGTTTTATAATAACAAACAAACAAACAACATGGGATAGAAATCAGCACAAATATCATAGTAGAACACATGTACTATAGTGATTTGTTCTCGGTCGTCTATTTTGTCTAGTATGCTGTCTAAACGCCTCATCATGGCTGCCACAGTACTGCCTTCAGTTCCCCTGATACATTAATTACATGTTCCCCTCACAGCTCGTCTCAGAGAATCAGGGCATGAGGAAACAGGAGCTTAACTTGGGCCTCCGTTCCCTCGGCTGGGATAAAAATACAGAGCGGCTGGGGCGGTGACAATGGGAAAACGGGGAGTCCCGCCCTCGCCGTTAATCCCTCCTGACGCGTCTCCTGAGGGCAAGGATTTGTTACAAGTCAATGCAGCACCTACAGTATGCAAAACAACACGGTCCGTCTCAGGATTTCAAAAGCGTATCGCACTGCGAAAACCAGTGTTTATTTAACCTGTTGTTTACCTCTTCTGCTTCGAAACGTCACAACAGAAAGGAAGGGAAAAGAAAATAAGGGTTTCTCTGGGAGTTCCTGCCAAGATGTGTCAGATAAAACTGACAAGCGCTGACAGAGAACAGAGCTTGAGTTTTATATAATCTCCTTCACTTTGAGGAGGAAGACAAACATCTACGCCTTTAATGTTTTCGCTCATGACCTCGTCCCGTGCGGAGCAGTCATTTAACCCTTGTATTATGTTTCGGGTCAATTTGACCCATTTTGATTTTCGAGCTGTTGGAAATACCAGTTACTCTATGATTTTATTCTTGATATTTTGTGACTTTTTTTTTCATTTAGGGCCATGAACATGCATGCAAAGTGAGGATACACTGATGTGTTTTGAAGTGCACAGAAATTATTTTCTGTTCTGATTTTGATGTTCGCGGGTCAATTTGACCAACATTTTAATTTTTTTGTATCAAGGCAACTGTACAGACCCAAATTAACTATATTTCTTGGGTATATGTTGTTATGTTGGTGTTTTGCTACCCTGGAAAGGGGAAAAAATTAGCTTTTTCTCATTATTTTCAGTGCTGCAAAAGACTTTCTCAGACTCAGATGGTAAAAGTGAGCTATCATTTCTATTTTCAATGTATATTAAATACTATTTAACTTATCTTTTTCTACCAGAAATTTTGTAACTTTTTCTCATTTAGGGCCATGAACATGTCTAAATAAGTTGTGTTCCAAATTTGAAGTTGATATAAAAAAAAATTGAGGTTCCTATGCAATTTCGTTTAGGCGTTATACCAAAACTAGCCACCGGGTGCCATTCAAACTCCACTGATTTTTTTAATGCAATTTTTACATTTACATTTACACTTAGTCATTTAGCAGATGCTTTTATCCAAAGCGACTTACAAATGAGGACAATAAAAGCAGTCAAAACTCAGACTCAGAACTTTCCAAAGATATGTATTTTGTCAAGATTATAAAAGGTTTTGATTCTAAAAGAGCGTAATACATTTTGTAAAATGACACCCCCCCCACTAAGGGGGAGGAGCCTGCTAAAAGATTTTAAAGTACCATTTCCATGGTAACGCAATGTCCGATTTCAAAAGGGTTCTTCATTCACAGGATGAATTTTGAGGTTTTAAGCTTTCAAATGATATATAATTTATGATGATTACTAAAACGTGATAGGGAAAAATTAAATGAAAAAAATTTTTGTGACAAAGGTCAGAACTCTTGAGGTGCACTCTTGCCATAAATTAATCTATTACTGTTCCTACATAATTTGTAACAAAGACAGTGCTAAAATATCTATTTAGGATTTCAATCGATATATAGTTTGTCATGATTAGATTAGGATGTAACTGTAATATAGTAGTATAGAATATAGTAATATAGAAGCAAACTTCTACCAGCGTCCCAGTGACAGTTAAGGGGTTAAAAATGTGGTTAAACATTTTTTTAAATCATACTTTTGATATTAATTGTTTGCACTGTGTGACAAATACTGATATTAAAATTTTTCTGTTCATACCTGATTCCTTGTTTTTAATAATGTGATATTTTGGGAATTGCATTGAAGGCAATTAGGGTCAATTTGACCCCCTCCATCAAAATCGTACCCAGAAATCGAACAGAATACAAGGGTTAATCTGCTGTGCTGCACTTTTAGACACAGCTATGTAATGATCTGTCGGGGTAGATGAGCGTCAACAGCGACTCGAAGGTGGTGAGATGATTTTGAGGAGCCCCTACGGCCCGATTTAAAGAGGTGAATGGCATTCCTGCAGCGCAAATGCAGGCAGGACACGTCGCGAATGCGTGCGCATGTTTACCTCAGATACTCTTTCAACCAATCAGCATGTCATGAAGGTTTCCGAAACGCGACTCTGCATTTAGCCTGACCTTCAAAGCATGTGGCACCTAGTTGACCTGAACTGAGCAGCGCTCTTTAAACTGACGTATACGCTTGTTGCATGGATCAGGGGTTAAAAAAATGGGGTAAAAAAAATAAAATAGGGCTAAATTAATCAACTGGTTAAAATAAATAAATAAAGTGGATTACAATAGTGTCAAATCAACCAAATTTCAGACATTTCCCCAGCTCAAATTTTTGATTTTGCTAATATTTTTTTCGGAGGAAATATAAACATGTGCAGTGATGATAGCCCAAATATTAAATGTCATGGATGAAGAATATTTACTAAGTAATCCTCTGAGGGGGGTCAAAATGGCAATCAAAAAATTACAGGAGGTTAATAATGACTTGTTCACAATGTTATTTTCAGTATAAAATTATGAAAATATATAGCTGTAAAATATATTGGAATAGGTTTCTTTTTTACATTTACTCTTTATTGCTTTTGTTCCTCTTTTGTAAGTCACTTTGGATAAAAGTGTCTGCTAAATACATGTAAACATTTATGCACTTATCTAAAGTGACATATTGAATTCAAGGTAAACATTTGAGCACTTCATGCATTGTTTGGGAATCGAACCCATGACCTTAGCGTTGCAAGCACCATACGCTGCTGTCTGAGATTCTTAAAGCAACATTTCTCCCAAAAACAATTATTTTGTCATCATTTCAAATCAAATATGGTGCATCACATCAAGACATCAAAAAAATCACCAAAAGATGTTGGTTTTGCAATATAAACCTGATGCAATATTTGATTTGGAGAAGATCTTCAATGAACAATGAATAAATGACAAACCGAATTTTACTGGGTTTGTCACATTAATAGTTATTTGTCAGAGATCTCCTTTAATCATGTCAGCCTACAGGTTCTGGTGGTAAACTAAACTAGTCAACACCATGAGGACTAGAGAGCCAGGGAGGTTATCTAAGAGGCTGGAGCAACAGTGCCCCCTGTTGAAACCATGACAGACTCGCATTCACACACGGTTTACAGGATTATAGTCTGTACAACACCAGCTGTTTTTTCTTTGGTCTAATGTCATACACTCACACCCCAATCAGTCTTATCTAGTTACTTAACATCAAAGTATGGTAAAGTTAGGTTTACCACAAGCCTTATTTTACTCATAAATTGAAAATCCCCATAATAAAACCCCAAATATATGCAAACTAGTCTTCCAGGTTCTGACGTAATAGTACCTGCACCACTCTATTACCAAAAGCAACTACAACAGCAAACGCTTGGCTACTGCATTTTAACAACGCTGACGTTGTATTATGTTCCAGCGCCAGTAGCTTTGAACAAGAACAAAGCGTTCTCCACTGGCCGCAGTCTCATTCACACACAACACCACAAATCAGCTTCACTCCCTCTAATTCACTTGTTGAGGTCAGCAAGACGTGCTTAATTTATTTATTATGTTATTAATTTAACCATTAAAATGTAATCAAGAAAAAATAAAAAATAAAACATTTCACAGGGCTAAAAAATTTCATTTTTGTAATGAAACTTTTAATAAACTGCTGTTAATTTGTAAAATTTTCATGATTTAAATTAATTAAGACAGGCCTTTTGGTTGCTAAAATTTAAGTTAACTATTAAATGAAGTCCAGAAAAAAAAAAAAGGAATTCAGAAAAATGTAAATAGACATCCAGAAAACTTTGGGGAAAAAAATCAAGAATTTGGGGAAAAATAAAAGGGAATTTAAGAAAAAATTTAGTATTTCATAGGGCCCCAAAAATATACTTTTTGTAATTAAACTCTTACTGAAATGGTAAATTGTAAGTTTCATGATTTCAATTAATTATACATGCTTTTTGATAAATCATTAAATGAAGTTCAGAAGAAGAAAAAATACAGAAATTAGGAAAAAATACAATAAAAATGGATTTTGTGAAAAAAGACAAGATTTCATAAGGCCCTACCATTATGAAATAAATTACACTTTAAAACATATTCAACTTTTTACTGTATTTTTGATCAAATAAATGCAGCCTTGGTGAGCAGATTTGTGTATATATATTTACATAACTAATGCTCGTTATACTGCCTTTAATTCATGCTATTTTTAATAATTAAATGACAATTTTCAGTGTAGGATCTCTATCCCTTTAAAGCCCAAATCAAACCTCAGCTGCTTCCCTCTTAACACGCTTTTCCCGTCTTATAAAAGCAAGGGAGGGAGCAGCTTTGGTATGAGTGCATGAGTTCATGGAAAACACACCGTCTGTCATTATGTTTTTATTCGACGGTTCTTGGCTCCAGTTGCGTTTTCATATTTTATTTTCTCTTTTAGAGAAGTATTTTCCAGTTCCTGTCTCTTGGCAGCGCCGAGCGCCAGACTACACCTTCCAAACACAGTAAAGAAAGAAAGAAACCAGCTGCAGACTTGGATAAAAATAATTAGGCCTGTATTTGTCTTCCAGCAGCGAAGCTTCCAAAGCGACCAAACCCTTTCCTGTGCTGCGGTCATTAGAAGCTCTCTGATGCTGTACTGCTGTGTGAATGAAGCTTTAAGCAGCTGAACATATTCCTTCAAAACAAAACTAATTAAGGCTAGAGTAAAAGCGGATAAAATATCACAACTCCTATTTTCTCAGGCCAAACAGACCCTCCCAAACTCCTCTGGAGCTGGACTGAGCCTCATGTTATCAGGACTTGCGGTATAAAGTCTGGCACACTTTACACTATATAAAAGATCATCAGACTGACATTAATAACCATGCTGCAATGAATATCACCCTATGACATTATTACAGTGTTTACGTTATTGTAAACTTACAGTACCAAAGAGACCATCGACCATTCGAAGACAAACTCAAGACACAAAAGCCACCAACAAAAAACTGTTTAAACTTCACTCCACAAAACCACACCCACCAGCTTTACAATTACCCGACAACAACTTGATTGGCTCATGAATCCGTCAATCTGAAACTAGATTCTAGTCGTGTTCCAGAAGTAAAAATCCCATTCATTTTCTCCATCGGGCAACTTATAAACCTTTAATGACAGACCTACTGTGAGCTACGAGGTTGTTAATCAATTAAATATGTATTATTTCAACTATTTTTAATAATTGTGTTCAACAGCAGAATTCCTGGTTAAAAACTACATTTCCCATAATTCTGCAGTGCGATCTCCCCCAGTCAGAATATTTTCAGATTTAAAATTTGTAATGCTGTAATTGACCCTTCGCAAAGGCCTGCCCCCTTAGTTACTGTTGCTATGTCCGACAAGCCATGCCGCTCTCACGCCACACATCAGTAGAAAATACATCGCTGATCAAAGAGGACACTGACAACGCGCCGACAGACAAGACAGAGCAGGTTACTTTAGGTATGAAACAAAGTGTCAGCATTCAAATTTCGTCATTTTAAAAAAAAATTCAAACAAATAAATACCGTTTTGTGGCTCTTTAATGTGTCGTGACCAAGCGGCAACCACCCGCTCTCTCTCGTGAAGCCAACACGGAAGTGACTTAAACTGTAATTCATCAACTGGCCGCTAGAGGCTGGCTGCAAAAGGGAGTCAGTTCCATAGACTCCCCATGTTAAAATGCCCAACTTTACAGCAGAAAAAAACATGTTCACAGCCTGGGTCAAAAAATTATTTTGGTCTATATAGCTAATTTTGCCCTTCATGACAACTGTGAGGGGGGGTGAATTTCGATTATCCAGGAGTGACGCACGGTGACGCGTTGCCAAGATGGCGACGGCCCGCTCCGCCCACTTTGAGCTTCAGAAAACTACGGGTGACGTCACGGACACTACGTCCATGTTTTTATACAGTCTATGGTCGTGACAGATCGCTATAGCGCCTCATTTCAAGCAGCACATGAACTGATCGCCTTTTCATATTTACTACTATTTATAGCAGAATAAACATGAATGAACATCAGAAGGTATGTTGTTTCAGCCGTGGAAAGACGTCAATAAACAGTAGTTTAACGTTGGTGGACTTGAACTTGAACTCTCTACACTCCTGTCAGGGATGTTTGTCGGACAAAATGGCGGATTCAGCATTATGATTGGTCAGACCGCCTGTCAATCAAACTCCAGGCGAAGGGTGAATTTACCTCAGACTTCTTTTTTTTTTTATCCCTGTGGGAAAAATGAATGTGAAAATACTCCTAGACTCCAACTCACTCTTCATTTGTAAACATCCAGTAAGATTCTGGTTTTATAAACTTCTCAACATTGTACACATACAATGTATACAGTGCAAATGACAGAATCAGGAGCAAAAATACATAGCAACATGAAGCAAATAAAGATAAATAAGACAAGAGTTCACTACGGTTATACCACACTACAACCCAAAAAGGCAAAACTCAAAAACACAAAACTACCTCAGGATGGAACTGGAAAATGGCTTCAATATAACTATGAAATTCAATTAATTTTTAGAAGATTATGTAAATCCGTTCAGAAATATGCACAACAGGGCGCACCTGTGATCTCTGTCAACTCAATTTCTATCAAATCTGGAGTTTTTGTGTTTTGCCTTTTGTAGGGTAGAATAAAACAAAAGCATAGGGAAAAACTCTCAAATAGATTTTTAAAATACATTTCATAGAAAAACTGAAATATGCAGTTCTAATTGTGTATTTTCAGTTCACTTGCTACTAAAAGCCAAAACACTTTCAAAGATCTGATGCCACTAACCTGATATACTTCGGCAAATCCAGTGATTATATCCTCATCATAAGTGCTGCTAATTGTATCATTGCGTCTGGTTTAAACATTATTTCGTTGCTTGATAATTGGTATTTGATATTACTATTTACACAACTACTTCCGCTTTATACGTAGTGCAGCTCGGGCGTTTCCGGTTATCAGCGTGCAACGCGATTACGTGTTTTTTTTTGACGTTCCACTACGCTGACTTTCGTAAACATTCGCTACAGACGCGTCTGTGTTGCCAAGTCCGTGGTTTTCCCGCGGAATTGTGCTACTTTGACACTGGCCGCAGGTTAAAGGGATAGTTTGGACTACTTTTGATTAGCAGTTGGGCTGGTTTTGTTTCGCAGACCTGGCAACCCTGCGTTCGACCTTAATGTTATTTACATACAGCGAAATTGTTTTTTTTTCTCTCTCTTCTTTTATTTTCCTTTTTCTTCTGTCCTTTTCTTAAGAATTTTTATATTATATTGTTTTTTTTTTCTGTGATGTTTTATCTATTAATCCTCAAGTAGTTTATTATTGATTGGTATTTTGTATGTTTTGTACGTACTGTTTTTTACTGTTTGTTTTGTACGTACTGTAATCCTTGTTGTTTACTGCAATTAAAAAAAAAAAAAACATTAAAAAATTTAAAAAAAAAAAATACAGCGAAATTGTCAACGATGTAACAATAGTGACTTAAACATACATTTAATAGAACTAAAGTGAGGAGTTGGTTATGTTTGAGGCTGATCTGTGATCAGTTGGTTTGAGAGTTTAGCTAGCAGTCAATTGACGGAAACGTTTTTATTGGTTTGAGAGTTTAATTGGCGGAAAAAAAAATTATTTGATGAAAACTATTTAAAAAAAAACAAAAGCATATAACAAAACTACCAATACTTAAATAAAAAATAAAATCATATATTAGGTGGAAAACTTAACCTTAAAAAATTAAAAACGGAAAAATACATATAGAAAAATTACTAAAACTTAAAATGAAAAAACTGAAAATATAAAAAAATCTAATTCAAAATTTTAATATATACTAAAATAACACTGTACCTAAGCATAAGTTGAGAATGTGATTAAACCTTAAACATGACACAATCATGAGCATCCAGACCTGTGTTCATGTGTTCCTTTGCAAAATGTTTGAGGCTGAGAATAAAATAAGGTGTCAAGTGTGGTGACAAATCATTTTACATTCGACACTGAATGAGTTTGATAAATGCTTCACTAAAATAGTCTGTAGGTTCCCTGCATCATGCAGCACAGCAGAGCCGAATCCACTGCCGTCTCCATTTATAAATCTGTCCACATCATTATTCCTGGAAAACCTGAGCGCAGTTGGACAGAGAGGGCAGAAGGTAGATTTATTTCTGCCGGTCTCTCCAGCGAACACTTCAATTATCCACCAGTGCCAGATAAAGACGGTTTCAAACCCAAAACACATACAGTAGATCAGCCCATCAGAACGTCCTGACCTTCTCGTCAGTCATGTCCAAACATTTGTGCTTGCAGAAACCACAGAGAAACAGGAAAAGAGCTTTATTAGTTTAACAATAACCCAGTTTACAGTGAGAAATTTTTTTTATTATTTGACCATATTTCTATAATTATTAATCATTTACAAAATAATTGATTGCATTTTAAAGTTAAAATTTCAGTTTTCGGCTTTGCGAGTTTGTGCGACATTATTAACTAATCGCTGTAATGTATTTATTTATGAATAACAAAACGTAAAAATGAAAAGAACTTTCGTTAAATTAAATAAAATCTAAATATTAGATGAAAATTTAAACAAATGATAAAAGTTGCCTTAACTTTTAATTGAAGTACTAAAATTGCATTTGCATAAACATTTAAAATAAGACCAAAAAATTAAGCACATAAAATGAAAACAAAAATAAATGTATTTTTAACTAAAACCTGCACTTTTTAAAGTTTTAACTTAAATTCAAATGAAAAAAAGGAAAAGTTGTGTTAACAGGAATCAAGCTGCAATAAAAGAAAATAAAAATATTAGGAAGATTTGAAATGTTTCCTTGACAACTAACTAAAAATAAGTGTGTTTTCTTATTTGTGCCTCTTGGTAAAACAACAATCAAATAATCTATTTGTATTACTTTTAGTTCATTTGTCATTTATACCACACATTTGGGCTAATTAGTAGTCTATCTGAATACTTATGAAAATGTGCAACCATATGCACATAATATTTAATGTAGTGATCGTTGTTATATTTTGAAAAAGCTCTGAATGCCTGTGTTGACCAATAGCTTTAACTGTCTTTGCTTATTAAACCAGGATAGATGAGTTTTAACGTAAAATATCCTTCAATTGTCTCTTGAAGTTTATGGTTTATAATAATGTGTGTGTTTGCACTGCCTCCTGGAGGAAGAGCACTGCAGTCGTGAAATGTTCAGCAGCACTGCAGGGAAAAGAGCAAGTAAAACAGCAGAAGCACATGTAGAAATGTGAGCAAGAAGACATTCTTGATTCAAGAATTTAATGAATACTTATAAAAAAAAAATTAAAAAAAAGATATTATTATTTAAAGTTCAGTGCATACAAATTACAAATGTGCCCAAGACACTTTCACACTCAAAACGATTAGTAAACAAAAACATCTGATTACACTGCAGATAGATCAGCCGTCCTAATATATGATTAACCACTAAATGTGAAATATCCAAAAACGACCCAAAGTAACATATCAACGGATGACCTTTATGATCAGTAAAATATTAAACTCTTAATTTGATGCTTTCGTTTGTATTCAAAGATCTGTGATTGTTACAAGAAATCACGTTTGGAATGAAAATATAACACCTCTTTATATGAACTATGATACTGTAAACTATGAACAGACAGAGAGTGATCAGGATGACTGTGCAAGCAAACACAGGAGTGAACGTGACAAATAATAGACCAGAGAGACCTGAAGATCAGCAGGTGGTTCATCACACACTAACAAACGTCACGCTTCACTCCACGTCATCTTCCTCCAGACTTTGAGGACTTACTATCCGCTGTGAACAGGAGAAAAGATCGCGGTTAAAGGCATAGTTCACCCAAAATAAACATTTGCAGAAAATGTCCCCATCCTCAGGCCATCCAAGATTAGGATGAGTTTGTCTCTTCATCAGATTTGGAGAAATGTAGCATTGCATCAGTGTCTCAGCAATGGATGCTCTGCAGTGAATGGGTGCCGTCAGAATGAGAGTCCAAACAGCTGATTAAAAACATCACAATAATACTTCTGCACGGCTGCCGCATCTTTAAGATCTGGCAGCTGAAAGATAAAGACCCAAACTTCATCACCTTCATTAAGCTCTAGAGAAGCTTTTAAAACTGAGGTCAAAGGACTAAAATGGAGTGCTAGGGAGTTTGAGGAAAAGTTTACAGAAAAACTAAAAAAACTAAAAAATAAATAAAAATAAGATCTGAACCATAATAAATAAATAAAAAGATCTGACTAACTAAATAACTAGATTTTTTTTTATTATTATTCAAATTAAATCAAATATTTAAATAAATGAAAAAAATAAAAAAGATCAAAATAAAATAAAAGAGCCAACTAACTTAATTTGTTTCAAATAAATAAAAAGATTAAAATGAGAAGATGAATACAATAAAACTGATTAGACAAAATAAATAATTAACAATAAAGTCTAACTAAATAATTATTAAAAATATAAATAAATTGGTTAAAATAAACAAAATAAATAAAAATAAGATCTAACTAACTAAATTGCTTAATATGTATAAATAACAAGTAAAATAAAAACAAATGCTTTAAAAAAAACATAACAGTAAAGTACTATAGTGATAGAAAAATAATAATGTATAATAATGTAACGTAACAGAATCTTAGGTCTTCATACATGAAAATACTGTATATAGCTGTTTTTTACATTTTAAAAATATACTTTTTATTTATTTTTTTTTGCATGAGGTTGATCATATTTGGGGGTCTGTGGCATTTAATGCTTAAAAAAATTCCTGCTCTCGAGGAATATCTACTGAATTAATGAGAAGATTCATAAACCTCTAAACGTGATCAGATGTTTGACCTACTTCAGCGAGTCCAGATTTATTTTGAGCAGCTCTCTGCTTCTTCCTCCCTAAAAAAAAAAGAGAACAAAACAGCACATCAAACTACAGATACCTATATTTATTTATTTTATAGTAACATATTTAATGCACATACATATCAAGTAGCTGACTGCAACTTGAGTTCAATCTTGAGACAGACACAAAAACCCAAGACACCAGACTGATTCGATTCAGCCGATATGATCTACAACACTTAACATCAGGGTGTAAATATCATTCATATTGACTGATCAGACAGCTATCTGATCATGAAAGCATGATCACCTTATGACTCACAGGTGAACCGTTCATACGAGTCGTTCAAACGAACCGATTCAATGAAGCATTCATCTAAGGTCAAAATACAGTCTGAACGTGACTGACCTGCTAGTTATCATCAAGACTTTGTGTTATAACATGAGGGTTAAGGGTATAAGGGTTAACTTTACAGGACTCAGCACTGGTTAGTGTCAGACTTTCAAAGTTAGATTATAATAACAATAATCAATAATTTTAAAGCACAGCCACCACAAAATCCGACTTTAGCCGCTATGTTTACTTTGAGATCATTCTGCGGTTCATTACGTAATTCCATTACATGTTAACTAGTTACTCCCCAACACTAGTCTGTATACTAAACACCAGCTCGGTGAATACAAACTAACTAGTCTTGCGTAACTAGCGCTCTGGTACTCTGTGAGCTAACGCTAGTCTCGCCGATCACATGACTCACGTTCACGCAGTCTGGTTTTGAAGTTCGGATCGCTGCGTCGTTTTCTGTCGAAATAGATACAGTACCCGATGAAGATCGCGCCGCAGACGCCCGCGGCGATCGCGCTCGGTTTGCCGCCCATCATCGCGGCGCCGTTAACGGAGATCTGCTGCGGCTTCTGCAGGGCACGTGCTCACACAGCGGCGGAAGGACCCCTCTGATGACGGTTGTGGCTAGAAGGGATACAGCTCAGACCGGAAACGAACAATTAAATTAATTTTCTATCTATTAGATTGTGTTTTATTAACGTCTACACCTACCCCAACCCTAAAACTACTCCTTACAATAATTAAAAAATTGTAATTATTGTTGTACAGTGTGACAAAAATTACGCTGTATTGATGTGCGCATGCGCAGTAGCACCATACGTATCCCTCCTAGCCTTAACCTCTGTTGAGGCACGCTCTGTGGGAGTGTTCGCTGCAGACGCCTGAAAGATTAAAAACATCTTCACGGAATAATGTGTTCTAAATAGGGTGAAAAAAATGCTTTTATTTTTGTAGCTGCTTTAAGTTTTTCCCCTGCCCTTTTGTTCTGATTTATTTTTGTATGCATAACTGTATAATATTCGATATTTGCATTGAACGATCACAGGCATCAATCTTTTGAATTAACAGGTATAACTGATTATGCTTATTATTGTACAAATGTCTTTATAATATTCTCTGTAGACTCATTCTGGCCTGATTTTTTATTCTACACAAGCTCTCACAACAAGCTATGAACTACTAAAGCGCAGATCAAAATTAGAAAAATAAAAAAATATATATATCACGATTAATGGCATCCAAAATAAAAGTTTGTTTTCATAATGTATGTGTGTGTGCTGTGTATGTTTATATAAACACGCACACATGCATGTATAGATTTAAGAAATATTTACATGTATATATTCATATTTATATGATTTATACTATGCATAAATATTATAAATATTAAATAAATAATATTATATAAATATGTGTGTCTGTGTAATTTTATAAATAAAACAAATTATAACACAAATAATAATTAAAATATAAAATTATAAAGTACACACATATATTAGGTAAACAAAAACTTTTATTTTGGATGCTATTAATAGGAAACTCTGGAGATCTTCAGTACATACGACGCATGTTTTCACCATCGTAACCCTTTCCCTGGTCAGACCGCGCAGGATGAAACCACCGAGGTTTAGAGATGAGAGCCTGACGTTTTCAAAGCAAGGAGAGCCACATCAAAATATAGGAAGGTGTTCCTTGGTTCTCGAAGCTTCTCTTGGTTTTATGGTAACTTGACTCTAGTTCTACTTTTAAAGCAGTAATTCACCCCAAATGAACATTCACTCATCCTCATGTCATTCCACACCATGCTGTTGCTTCTCCTGGGAGTGGCTGTTGTGCTATATTAGAAGTCTTATAAAATCAAGATAGATACGGAAGCTTGAATAATACATTAAAAAAAAATTTATCTCGCAATTCTGGCATTTTTCTCATTTCTCACATCTCCCTATTTAAGTATTTTTTTCTTGCAATTGCAAGTTTATATCTAGCGATTCTGCCATGTTTTTTTCAGAGTTCTGAGTTTGTGTCACAATTTTGACTTTTTCCCCTTAAAGTTCAGCATATTGAAATTATGCCGTTTTTCTTAGAATTCTGAGTTTACATTTGCAATTCTGACAGTGTTTTCCTCAGAATTCTAAATTTACATCTCACAATTTTGACTTTACATGGAATTCTGAGTTTACATCTCACAATTTTGAACTTGTCACAATTCTTTTGTTTTTTTTATCAGAATTCTGAGTTTAAATGTTGCAATTCTGATGTATTTTCCTCAGAATTCTGCATTTACATCTCGCATTTTTGACTTTTTTCCCCCTCAGAATTCCAAGTTTCTCACAATATAACTTTTTTCCTGAGAATTGAGTTTGCATCTTGCAATTTAGATTTTTTTCTCTCAAAATTCTGAGTTTACATTTAAAAATTCTGTCATTTTTCTCAGAATTCTACATTTACATTTTACATTCTAGTTACTTTTTTCCCCTCAGAATTGAGTTTGCATCTTGCAATTATGCCATTCTTGTTTAAATTCTGTATTTAAATTTTTAAGTCATCTTGCACTTTTGAGTTGCATGTCACAATTCTGTCATTTTTCTCAAGAATTCTGAGTTTACATCTTGTAATTCTAATGTATTTTTCTCAGAATTCTACACGTACATCTCTGAGAATTCTGAGTTTACATCTCACAATTCTGACTTTTTCTCAGAATTCTAAATTTGCATCTCACAATTCTGATGTATTTTTCTCAGAACTATATAACCTCAAAATTGTGAGAAAAAAAACTCGCAGTTAGCGGTTTTATTTTTTTTATACCGTGGTGGAAAGAAGCTTCCTCGGAGAGATTTGTGTGAGAAACAGACTGAAATTATGTTGCTTTTAGAGACTGACAGTTGTTGTAGGAAAAGCAAACATCTGCTTTTGTGTTTCACAGGAAAATATCATCAAATGGTTTTGGAAGAACATGAAAGCATTTTCATTTTTAGGTGAACTATTGCTTTAACCCACAAGCCACCAAACCAGCGGACCGTTTCCCACAGTGGCAATGACGTGCCTACACTCACAGCATTGGAAAAAGAGGTGGGAAATGGAAATAAGGAAGACAAACACACAAAGGCTATGTACAGAACAGACCGGCATCTGTCATTGCACTTCTGAATACTGCCACATTAACCATTAAAACCCCACAGGGTCTGGATAGATTTCAGTAGTAAAATACATTTAGAATCCTGGCTGCCAGAAAAAGTCATCAATTCTCAAATTGTCAACAATCATTATACATTTCACCTCCAGAGATACTGAACGCAAACTCTCTCCGTCTCCAAACGTGAGCGCGCTGCTCAATAGCCCTTAGCTCGACTCGCTCGCGCCTCCTTCAGCCGTCTGTCGACAAGACAAACACATGAACAAACGCAGCGGATCGAGCGGGGAACGGTGAAGATGAAGGGCTGTTCATAAGGCTTTCTGAAATCATTAAAAATAAAACAATGGACAAATTGGGATTTAACATTCATAAGACGAGATCTGAACCAAAACACAGCCAAGTCAAATTTAACCCTAAAACTAAACTAAATTCAATTGTGAAATGAATTTATATATAATTATTAAATATACAATTCTCATCACTTTCAACGGTGATTCTCATTACTGCAATATGGCATTTTTTGACAATAATATTAAAAAAATCTTTCATAATGAAACCAATTTTTAGGGCCATTTTAAGATTTTGTTTTTCCATTATGACATGATTTATATATAATTATTTATTAAATATATAATTCTCAATTGCTACTGTAACAGTATTTTTAAAAACTATATATTTAATAAATAATTATATATTAAAAATATCAATGTAAAAGAATTGCATAATGAAACTCATTATAAAGGCCTTTAAGATGTATTTTCTTTGTGAAATTACTTATATTCAACTATTAAATATACAATTCTAATTATTTTCAATGTTTTTGTAAAATTACTGTAATACAGTATATTTTAATTATATATTTAATAAACAAGTATATATATATATATATATATATGAAACATTTCGCACTGTTGAAAATTAGTGGAATTACTGCAATCCAACATGCTTTTTTGTTTTCAATTTATACTTGTCATTCATTTGTTTATTAATTCATTGAATCTTTATGTAGTGTTAGCTATTGTTTATACGTTAACTCAAGTTTAATCAACTTGCATCGCTGTTCTGAGAAGAAATTTACAAAAATTTAATTAAAGGCTAAAGGTTTTATCATGAGTTCGGTTAACAAATTAGAAAACAAATTCACAATGAAAAAAGCATAACAAAAACTGTTATTTTTTGTTGTGAAATTGCTTAAATCATTTCCATTCTCAGTGATTATCATAAATCTCATTACTGTAATACAGTAATTATATTTTATATATATATATATATATATATTTATAGAAATCAATGTGAATTGCATTCATTGTGAAATTATGAATCAGTGGTGA
>NW_015664693.1:289826-293986 GCF_001515625.1 Sinocyclocheilus rhinocerous
ATTTTAGGGTGAAATATGACCTGAACAGACTCTTGATTCCTGTTATGATTAAAAAGAAAAGCAGATATTCTGTTTCATGTGAGTTTGGGCTCTGTTATGAAACACACATCTACCCCTGGATTACAGGTTAGCCAGCACTGAGCGTTTCCCAGCATTCCTCACGAGTGCCCAAACCGTAAGGCACTGCAGCGTCGACTGACCGTCAGTGAATTCCCATGTTTCTAAACTCCGCCACCTCTTTAACGGCTCCGGCCCGGGACCGGTGGATCTGAGGGTGAATTACAGTGTTCAGTCACTGTGGATGAATTCATATTCAAAGACAGAATCAAATATTCATAATGGTCAAAAATGAATGGGATTGGTTTGTAAAACGAACGGACGAACAAACAGAAATAGTCCTGTTGTCAAACCCGACCCACCCACAACTCTCAGAAAGAAAGTGCACTTGAGTGCAATTAGCTTGCCGAGGAAACAGTTGTTGATATAAAATAGTGCTTGTTGCTGTCTGGTGGCTCTGGTTTCGTCCCGTCGCTGTGTCCGTCGGTGTCGAGGCGGGCCGGGTGCTGGTTAAGTGCTCTGTGCTGCTCGCCGCCGGCGTCCCGCTGCTGTCACCTGCACTCCACAGACAGCCCCGAGGTCTGCGGCGCGCCGGACACTGTGGGCTCGGCCAGCGTCAGCATGACAGCCGCCGTCAGAGAGCTGGAGGACGGCGAGGATGAAGACGAGGACGAGGCCGCCGCTGCGCCTGCTGGGACACAAGAGGGGTACGGGGGAGCAATCATCTTGTTCAAGCTCTTGTTCTGTGCAGGCTGGACTATTGCAATGCTGTCTTTCAGACAGTTCTATCAAACCTTTACAATTAATCCAGAATGCGGCTGCAAGATTAATCTTTAATGAGCCAAAAAGAACGCACGTCACACCTCTGTTTATCAGTTTGCACTGGCTACCAATAGCTGCTCGCATAAAATTCAAGGCATTGATGTTTGCCTACAAAAAACCACCACTGGCTGTGATTCAAAGAAATTCCAAAATTTTAATGGAATCAGCTGTTCAAAAGCACTATTCAACATTTGAAGTTGTGGATCAAAACCTTTTATCAAAGTTGTCCTAAAACCTAAAACCAAAATGTGTTCTTGTCTTAGGACAAGTTTGGTGAACTTTTTTGATCCACTTCAAATGTTGACTACTAGAGTTTTGGAAAATTCTGATAATTTGAATGTTGTTTAGGAAGCAAGTTTTTAAACAACACCAATGTCGATGGTATTGTCCTAAATTGTAAAATGACAATTAAAAACTATGTTGTAAACAACTTCACAGGTCAAAGAAAAGTGTTGTTATGGTCAATTAAAACGACTAAAAATTGTTTTCAGCATCTGAAATAAAACAAAATATAAATATTACATGGAAAACTTACATTTAAATAAGTTTCCTTGGTGACTAACTGAATGAGTTTAAGTACTGAAATGAATAAAACTGAAATCAAAATAAATTGATTAAAACAGAAAAATAAAAGGCACAAAAACTAATAAAAATGACAAAAGCATATTACAACATTAATAAAACTTAAAGAAAAATTAGAAATGTTGCCTTGGCAACTAACTTAAATTAAAGTTGAGGTAGTAAAATGACTAAAACTTACATAAAAATAAATTAAAGAAACGTATATATAAACACATATATATATATAAAAATGACAAAAGCACAAAAATTAGAAAAAATTAGAAAAATGAGAAGTACTGCCTTGGCAAATAATTGAAATAAGCCAAAATCTAATTAACTAAAGTACTAAAATTACTAACACTGAAAAAAAATATTAAAGCTAAACAAAACTGCCCAGCTCAATCCAAGCAGCTGAGTCCTTAATATTTTGAAGAAACGGCTGAAAACACATCTCTTTCATCTTCATTTGACCCTCTAACTCTAGCACTCTCTATTCTAATACTACTTCTAATTATATCTGCTTGGTTTTTTTTATTAAAAAAACTTGACCCTCTAACATTTGCACTCTCTATTCTAATACTACTTCTAATTATATCTGCTTGGTTTTTTTTATTAAAAAAACTTGACCCTCTAACATTTGCACTCTCTATTCTATTTCTATTCTAACTACTTGTTTTATTTATAAAGAAAAAAGAGCCTCTAACACTAGCATTCTCTATTCTTTCTTTATTCTTTCCACTTATTTTCTTTTTATTGATTATAAATAATGACCTTCTAACACTAACATTATCTGTTCTTTTTCTGTTCTATTGAATTGTTTTATTTTTATTAAAAAATGACCCTCTAACACTAGCATTCCCTATTCTTTTTCTATTCTTTCAACTTGTTTTCTTTTTATTTATTATAAAAACAAAAAAAGCAAAAAAATATATAAATAAATCTTTCTATGTATACTGTTAGGCGGAGCCCCACCCATGTCTCCGCCCACGAACCCCGCCCCCTACTGTCCTCTTTTTGAAAAACTAAAATAATGGTCACCCTAATGTTGCCTCACGAGATGTTGAAATGCAGTGGAAACGCCAGTATGACGAGGATCGTTTTCATTTAAAAAAATAAACGCACCAGTGTAAATGTAGCTTTACATCTATGGGGGCTGGGACGCATTCGCACTGCAGCCTCATGTGTGCGCCACATCTCTGAGTGTAACCGGTGTAAACTAGTAGGTGTGTTCGACTTGATGCGAACTGACTGTGCAGACCGATCGCTGTATTACGGTGTATTACGTAAAGAGAGCAGACTGCTCCGTGCGCTTTCGAATCGCTCTCGCGGATGATCGATCTGCGCCGCACCACTTCTAGTCGAACACACCGGCTAGTGCTGCAGGCTTATTGGCTCACTGACGCTGATGAGATTAAACCCTTAGGTATCGAAATTTGGTACCGAACGACGAGACGTTTTTCGATACTCGATGGTATCGAGGCATTTCGGTCGGTGCCTAAAAAGTATCGAACTCGATACCCAGCCCTAATCACGGGAATAAAATATATTAAAATTAAATTGAAACATACATAAAAACTACTAAAAATGACAAAAGTAAAAAGAATAAATAAAACAAAATTAGAAATGATGGCTTGGAAACTAACTGAAATAACCTTAAGTACTAAAATTGCTAAAGCTGACAGAGAAATACAAATAAATTAAGACTAAACAGAAAAAATAAATATATACATACATACATACATAGAATTAACAATGACAAAAGAATTACATAAAATAACTAAAACTTGTACCAAAATTAAAATGAAAACTGAAAATATTCTGGAAGGTGATTAATAAAGGCACGAGGTGGAAGCACTCACTCTCTCTCTCTTTCTTCTTCATGCGCTTGCGTCTCCTGTCGATGGAGGCCACCTCAGATTTGAGCAGGAGGTAGTGATTCCTGATGTCCTGCAGTTTCTCCTGAAGGAACGCTATCCGCTCTAGACTGCTCATCTTTTCCAGGTCCGCTGGAGGGACAGGAGCGAAAGGGAATCAGCATCAAACATTCATTTCTTCTCATTGAGAATGTGTGGCAGTTTGTGGCACTTACTCATCTGGAAGCTCCACTTGCTCCGGCCGTGGGAGTGATCCGGATCGCCGTGTTTGTGGTACTTGTGGCCTGAGGGGGGCGTCCGCTTCAGCTCGCTGCTGCTCTTGGATGTGGGGGATTTGGCAGTGCTCTCGCTCATACACTGGTCCTCACTGTCACTGCTGTGGGCTGCAGCGACACCCGGAGGAGAGGAGAGACAAACACTGATCGTCACAAACATGAAACCTCTTCATGAAAGCTCATATGGTACTTTAAACATTTTAAATTTGCCTTTACATTACATTTAGCAGACGATTTGTGACCCTGGACCACAAAAACAGTCATAAGGTTACATTTTTTTGAAATTGAGATTCATACGTCATCTGGAAGCTGAATAAATAAGCTTTCCATTGATGTATGGTTTGTTAGGATAGGACAATATTTGAAAATCTGGAATCTGAGGGTGCAAAAAATCAAAATATTGAGAAAATCACCTTTAAAGTTGTCCAAATTAAGTTTTTAGCAATGCATATTACTAATCAAAAATTAAGTTTTAATATATTTACAGTAGGACATTTACAAAATATCTTCATGGAACATGATCTTTACTTAATATCCTAATGATTTTTGGCATAAAAGAAAAATCTATTTT
>NW_015664693.1:294115-297999 GCF_001515625.1 Sinocyclocheilus rhinocerous
AAAGAATAGAGCAAGCTAGTGTTAGAGGCCTTTTTTGCTTTTGTTAATTGTATAATAAATAAAAAGAAAACAAATAGATAGAATACAAAAAGAATAGAGAAGCTAGGGTTAGTTTTTTTTTTTTAAAGAAAACAAGCAGTTAGTAAATGAATAGAGTGCAAGTCTAAAAGGGGCAAGTTATATTTGCCTTTATAATCACATAAAATTGTATTATACTGAATAAAAAACAAAAACAAACTATGCTCGAGTTTGATTTAAATAAATCTTCAATATGTGTGAAAGCAAAGCACTTATGCAGGGCTTCCCAAACTGGGTTTGTGCTAATAGTAATTATTAATTAAAGCTAATAATAAATAATTATTCAATAATTAAACTATTAATAATTTTTACATTTTATAATTTTAATAATTGTACTAAAATGCAATAATAATTCATAAAGAAATAATATTTTACATAATACATTTAATAATTTAATATGTAATAATAATTTAATTCTAATAATTTATTAATATTTATAAATAAAATAAGTGATAAATAAAACAAAAACAGATCAAATAGTTTAATTGTTGTTCTATTTTATTTGTTGTTCAATTATTGAAATAATAAATTAAAACCACAGCTGGTACTTAAAGTCAATATTTTAGGTCAAACTCAATGGACTTCCTTCAGTTTTCAGGAACCACACTTTCTATCAATGCAGTGAAAGTGGAAAAACTGTAGATTATATTATTAGTGTATTAAAAAATCATATCAATTAGGGCTGCACGATTTTGGGAAAAGAAAAAAATAAGATTGCGATTAAATATGCAATCAAAATTAGGGTCAGATTTACAAATTTTCAGGTTTGCTGCACTTGTTTGTAGGCTAAATAATAATAATAAGTACCACTACTACCACATAAAAATATAAAAGTGACTAAATAAATTAGTAAATGCTATTATAGTAGTATTTCACTGCAAAAAAAAAAAAAAAAAAAAGTTACATTACAATTGTGAAATTCATTTACAAACTTTTTTTTCAGCTTCATTTTCAAACATTAAACCATCAAACTTTCATTTTGATGAAAAAAACAAACAAACAAAAAACAAAACAAAGGGAGTCCTTAAACCTTCCCTTTTTTTGATAAGCACTTCTTATTACAGGTATGGGAAGATTATTGGCGCATGTTACGTTTCCAAATAATGCAGCCCTAATATTAATATTACATTACAATAATCTAACCAAAACACAGTGTGAGAGAAAAGGGTGCTGAGAGTTCACATTCATGTTCAGATTCAGTGTGAATGCAAAGAGAACTAGACTCGTACTCCACACAGCTTATATCTGGGTCAACTGAAAGTGGTTTGAGAGGACTTCAGTGTAAGAAAACCAAACCTTAGGTATCTGTTTTTACTGAGTGTGAGCAAACCATAACTTCATTTGGAAACAAAAGCCATCACTTAAAGTGAGTTACTGAAGTCACTGAACTCCTCCAACTTTTCATCACAGCTGATTTACAGAACGATGCTACACTGCTGCAATACACACTCGAAACGCTAAAGAAATGGATGTGCAAAGACACTTGAACACGCTCACATCTCTGCAGGAATAAAAGACTGGAAGGACTAGAGAAGGACTGAATTACACAGGAACTGCTTTTTGTAGAAATAAAGCTCTTGAGCAATTGTGCTGAAGCTTATCAACGCTCCACTGACATCTATGAAAAAACTCTTCAAGCAGATGTCGATTTCTGTTACCTGGTTTGCGGTTCTTCTTGGGATGTAAGCTCAGGTTTTTATGACTGCGCTTGTGTTTCTTTGATGCTTGTATGTCGATTAATTGCACAGCCCTAAGTGAAGTATACTTTGGGCTTCAGAAACATGCATATGATGTAGGCCAGTGGTACTCAGGCTCCCTCTAGTGGTACGCAGAGGAATCACTAAATTAAATATAAATTAATGTTAAAACACAATACATTTCAATTTAATCTTTATTTATTTATTTCTTTACATTTGAGTACGGTACAGTTTTTATTTAACTTTTAGGTCATTTTAATTTAATCATTATTTAAGTTTTTTATTTACCTGTATGTAAGCACAGTGCAGTGTTAATATTCAAACTGTGTATTTACAATGTTAAAGTGGCTGACAACAACAAATATTCGTTTTTTTAACTGTGCAGAGCTGTATCTGAATAGTTAGACCTACTACGATGTATTTTAATGTTGGTCATTATGGTGGTACTTGGAGAGCCAAATATTTTCTGAGGTGGTACTTGGCATAAAACGTTTGAAACCACTGATGTAGGCGACGGTACGTACCTTTATTTTTCTGCTCGGTCTCCTGCTGGCTGCAGTTGCTTAGCGTGAGGCTACAGTTGCTGTTACTGTTGCACGACAGGTTTCCATCGAAGGCCTTGGAAGGGGAACCTGCCCCCTCTTCTTGAGTAATCTCCTGGATTTCTCCACCCAAGCTCTCCACCTCCACCGTGCTGCTGTCGGACTCGCTGTGCCCCCCGGCCTGCTCCTCCATCAGAGCTCCTGTCGGTGAAGAGACGGCTGGAGGACTGGCGGGCGGCGACGGCACTCGGACCTCGGCGGGCGACTCCGGCGTAGTCGGAGGAGTGTTGAGGACCGAATTGGTGCCGCTGCTCGGATGCTCCTGCAGCTTGTCCTCGGCGATCTCCTCGTCCCGGGAGGGTTCGATGCAGGGCTCGTCCGGAGCCGTTACGGTGGGCGGAGGTGAGTTGGCCGCCTCGGTATCCGAGTCCGAAAACAGCTCCTTTAGGGTCTTCTTGGGCCACTGAACTTGGATACTGGACCACACGTCCTTCTGGCCTTTGGTACGACAGCCAGGCGACCTTTCTTCAATCCCTGTGGATATTTTGGCTCTTTTCTCCGGGATCTCCCAGAATCCCGAACGCCCGCTTTTATTCTTCTCCTTCACTCCGTTGTATTTCTTTGAAGGCGAGCCCTTGGTTTTGGGATTTCCTCTTGGTTCTTCCTTGGTTTGTGGTTCTGTTGGAGGATCTGCTTCGTCTTCAGAGCTGCTACACGATTGAGCGCCTCTATCCTCCACCGGGCCTCGTTCTTCTAACTTTTTGGCCGAACTACTTGGCAGCCAATCGCCTCCTCTGCTGCTTCTAGTTTTGCCTTTCACTGGGCTTTTCAAAGCGCGTTCACCTTGACCTTGTGCCTTTTTTCTTCTGCCGCCAGAACCTTCGAGCTCCACCTCAAATTGGCCCTTTCTCTTGCCCGTTTCTAGGACGTTCGGCTCCTCGTCCGCAACCACGGGAGCTTTGAAGGCTTCAGACGGGCTTCCGCTCTCCCAGTGCTGTGGCGTAAGCGGGCGCTCTTCAGAAATCATTCTAATATGCTGATTTGCTGCTCAAGAAAATATTTGTCATTTATTATTATCATTTATTATTATCAGTGTTGAAAACAGTTGTGCTGATTCATATTTTTTGTGGAAATCATGATACATTTTCCTGGACTCTGATGAATAGAAAGTTTACTTGAAATCAAAATATTTTGCAACTTTATAAATGTCTTTACATTCACTTGATCAATTATGCGTCCTTGCAGAATAAAAGTATTAATTTTCCCAAAAAATTATCTTACATAAAGAATCTTACATGTCATGTCTTTAGCGTCAGTCATAATTAATTTAAAGCATCCTTGCTTATTTAAAGTATTAATTTCTTTAAAAAAAATGACTGAATGGAACGGAATTGAATGGTGGTGTAAATAGGCAAAAAATAAATAAATAAATAAACAAATAAATGAGACTTTTCAAAAAAAAAAAATTTCAAGTTTAAAAATTGCTTAATATTACCAAGATTTCCATGATTGTGGGAACCCTGTAGTAAACAAGTACGCTAAAAGGTGAAGTGTGCCATTTCTTTCT
>NW_015664693.1:298037-321115 GCF_001515625.1 Sinocyclocheilus rhinocerous
TATGCTCATCAAGGCTGCATTTATTTGATCAAAAATACAGTAAAACAGAAATATTGTGAACTATTTTTCCAATTTAAAATAGCTGTTTTCTATGAGAATATGTTAAAATGTAATTTATTTTTGTGATCAAAGCTGAATTTTCAGCATCATTAGTCCAGTCTTCAGTGTCACATGATCCTTCAGAAATCATTCTAATATGCTGATTTGCTGCTCAAGAAAATATTTGTCATTTATTATTATCATTTATTATTATCAGTGTTGAAAACAGTTGTGCTGATTCATATTTTTTGTGGAAATCATGATACATTTTCCTGGACTCTGATGAATAGAAAGTTTACTTGAAATCAAAATATTTTGCAACTTTATAAATGTCTTTACATTCACTTGATCAATTATGCGTCCTTGCAGAATAAAAGTATTAATTTTCCCAAAAAATTATCTTACATAAAGAATCTTACATGTCATGTCTTTAGCGTCAGTCATAATTAATTTAAAGCATCCTTGCTTATTTAAAGTATTAATTTCTTTAAAAAAAATGACTGAATGGAACGGAATTGAACGGTGGTGTAAATAGGCAAAAAATAAATTAATAAATAAACAAATAAATGAGACTTTTCAAAAAAAAAAAATTTCAAGTTTAAAAATTGCTTAATATTACCAAGATTTCCATGATTGTGGGAACCCTGTAGTAAACAAGTACGCTTAAAGGTGAAGTGTGCCATTTCTCAGCCACTAGTGGAACAAAACATGAACAGAGACAATGACAATGACAAGAACAATAACAACAACTTTTCCAAAGAGGTTTCCCAAATGCTAGCGATGTACTGTACATATAGATAGTCCAGCCCATAGACTCATGTGACTGGTTGATTCAGAAGTTAATCCACTGAAACAGACTGTTTTGAAAGCATCACAGTTAGAGATGCACCGATTGCAATTTTCTTGGCCGATTCCGATTTCCGATTTTGACCTGCCGATACCGATTTTTGCCAATTCTGATTTTCTTTCTAAAAACTATAATTGAAAAAATCAATTATAAAAAAAAATATATACTTTTTTTATTCAAAATTATTAAACTTTACAATTCCTCCAATCTGGACAAAGTTACAGATGTTCTCTCATGTAAACAACTCTCAAAATAAAGTGCTCTGTGACTAGAAAAGAGATAAAAATAACAACTTAACTGAAAAGGAGTAGCTGTATATAACAAAACAGATGTCATTTCCCACTATGTTTCTTAAATTGTCATTTTTCACTGTCCTTATTAAATGTGTCATCTTTCACGTCAAATTCTTACATTGTTTCAATTAATTCAGTTAGAATAATAAGAAAATCACTGACTCACTTGATTCGTTCAAAACGTGGATTCATTTCAAAACAGTTCTGCTGTGGCTTTGATTGGAATTATTTTCATCAGCGAAATTGAGCAAAAAGAGTCAATATTGTGTCTAAAATGTAAGTCACTTAATTTTAACTTCTTGTTTATTGAACTACAATTGTATAAAATCACATTGCAATCGCGTTGAAACATTTTGTTCGTGCAATGTTGTGTACCTAAATCATATATTATACATTTATTTTTTTAACTCTTTAGGAAGTCAAATTACTAATGACTGTCGTATAGTGACTCTGAACACAAGGAAGTTGTAGAGCTGTTACCATTCAAATGAAATCAGTATCAACACAGAAGCTGCATCTGAAGTGGCATTAGATGCATTTACACAGACTGTTTGATGAAGCTGAGGTGCTATAAATGCATTTACACTGCAAAATTTAGAATGCATAAAGAATTTTATATGATTAATGCTTAAAATATTTTTAAACATACAAATAAGAAACGTTGGGGAAAATGCAAAGATTGTTTTAAATATGAAACCAAACCAGTAGGTGGCGGCAAATGACAGTCACTTAATTTTAACTTCTTGTTTATTGAACTACAATTGTATAAAATCACATTGCAATCGCGTTGAAACATTTTGTTCGTGCAATGTTGTGTACCTAAATCATATATTATACATTTATTTTTTTAACTCTTTAGGAAGTCAAATTACTAATGACTGTCGTATAGTGACTCTGAACACAAGGAAGTATTTTAGCATTGAAAAATTGCACACTTCACCTTCAAGTAAGACTTGTAATTAAGCAGTGTGAATGTAAAGGTACCTGGGAGGCCGTTGAGAATGGATGTGATCTCAATGGGCTTGACAGGCGTCTGCTGGCTTCCTTCATCGCCATACTCCTCCTTCGTGGAGAAAGCATCACTGCTGGAGTTTGGTTTGGACAATCGGTTGATGCGATTTTTGGGTGAAGGAAGATCCTCTCTGTCTGTCAGTCTCTCTATTCGGTCTCTTTCTTGTTCTGCTTTATTCTGTGATTAAACAAAAACAGCAAATTAACAATGCAACCTCTCTAAATATGAATATGCATAAAGAATACACTTGGATTTGGAGTCAGCAAGATTTTTTTGAAAGGAATTAATACTTCTATTCAGCAAGGATGCATTAAATTGATCAAACCACAAATATATGCTGTTCCTTGAACTTTCTGTTCAAAGTAATAATAAAATGTATCATGGTTTCCACAAAAATATAAAATGTTCAGCAGCACAACTGTTTTCAACATTGATAATAATCAGAAATGTTTCTTGAGCAGCAAATCAGCATATTAGAATGATTTCTGAAGATCATGTGACACTGAAGACTGGAGTAATGATGCTGAAAATTCAGCTTTGATCACAGGAATAAATTATATTTTAAAATATATTACAACAGAAAACAGTTATTTGAAATTGTAAAAATATTTTAGAATTTTTTCTGTATTATTGATTAAATAAATGCAGCCTTGGTGAAGATAAGAGACATTTAAAAAATTTATAAAGTCTTATAGACCGCTAACTTTTAAGTATGCTGAACAAAAAAAAAAGAAAAGAAAATCTCCTTAAGGAAATCAGACTGTACCTTTATTTTTTTGCGGTGCTTTATTTTAGGGACGTTCTTATTGGCTGGTCTGACAATCTTATCGGCTTTGATCCACTCGTCATACCTGTTAAGAGAGGCAGATTGGTCAACATTTACTAAATAATATGGCTCCAAAACTCACAAAATTTTCTCTTTTGTTGCAATTGCGAGATGCAATGTACAAATAATGAGATATTACATTGCACAAGTCACAACTGCAAGATATAAAGTCACAATCAAGAGAACAAATGCACCATAAACATAAAACTCACAAAACTTTCTCTTTTGTTGCAAATGCGAGATGCAATGTACAAATAATGAGATATTACATTGCACAAGTCACAACTGCAAGATATAGTCACAATCAAGAGAACAAATGCACCATAAACATAAAACTCCAAAACTCACAAAACTTTCTCTTTTGTTGCAAATGCGAGATGCAATGTACAAATAATGAGATATTACATTGCACAACTGCAAGATATAAAGTCACAATCAAGAGAACAAATGCACCATAAACATAAAACGCTGCGAAAGAGACAACATGACTAGTGTAAAGCACCAAAGCTGCAACAAAGGTCTTCAGAAGATGCTGCTCTGCTATTTTTGTCAGAAATGTCCACACAACACACACTCAAATCCAAATCTGAGAAGAAAAACCGGAGTATGTCATGATGACATGTTCTAGTTTTAAGGGTTGTTCATACTGACAGCAATTTGCAATGGCAAAGCAACCATAATCATTCCTTTTCAATGAGAGTTGGAAGGAAAAAACATACACTCAGAACTAAAATGAAGAAGATTGTGTACTTCGGTTTCATATGGCAACTGAAGAACTGCCCCATTCAATTGAGATGAATGGGAATGCTAACGGATCGAACCCTGAGTTCACGTGGTCCACCTCCTCATACCGGCCATTGCTGCTGAGTACAAATGACTACAAGTGTGAACGTACTTTCACGCTCCATTCGTCTCTGATCATCCTCTCAGATGCAGAAAAGAAGTCTAAAAGTCTTTAATGTGTCAAGCACACCTGACTTATTTCTATAAACCACCCAGAAACATTCTTTAAAGATGATAAGAGGCTGATCAGTCTATCACTAAGCTGAACATTTTCCACAAGACGACACGTGAAACTAGAAAGCACCTCCTCAATCTGGCAAGGATGGAAACCAAGTCGAGTTCACAAAATGCCAGTTTGAAATTATAAATGCTTAGGAAGAAGTAACTGCAAATCTCTGAAAGGAACTTGGTAGTAAACTAAATATCGATGAGCAGAAGTGCAAATTCTGCTTTGTTTTTGGACTTAGATCTGTGAAACAATCAGTATTTATTAGGGATGCATGATATTGGATTTTGCCGATATTTTTCAACTCTTTTTGGCCGATAGCCGATGTCGATATATTTCCTTTTGTTTGGAAACAACACCAAGTCTCTCCTTCTGAAAATCTTTTAGAGCTAATAATTTGTTTAAAAAATATAAAATATTACACATTAATGAATAAATCAGTATATATATTTTTTTAATTTACAAGTGTCATGTTTGTGATTTTTTTTATTCATGTAAGCTATAGCTTCTGACCTTTAAATCAAAACATACTCATGATTTTATGACATCAATTACTGCTTTATTTAATCAGAAACAGTCTAAATGTTATTTGTGTATTTTACTTTCATTTTATTAAAAGTAGGCCAACAGCGCCCCCTACGGAATTAAAACTCCTTACCGAGCGGGCATTAGGACCCGGAGGAGGCTGCCGCTGCACGTGCTATTACTGTTTACTCTATCATACACCGAACGCTCATTCTGTACTGCATTCTCAGTTTAAATGCAGCGATCCAAAACAATGAATCCAATCACCATTCAGGCAAAACTTTGCTTCAAAAATGAGTCACACTGCAGACGTGATTCCGATATCGGTCCGATAATATCGTGCATCCCTAGTATTTATTACTTTTGGATGAATCCAATCACCATTCAGGCAAAACTTTGCTTCAAAAATGAGTCACACTGCAGACGTGATCTAATCGCTAGCACACCCTGAGCACATGTGAGTTAACCTATTCCTCTTATCGGCAAGACATATCGGCATAATTTTTCATATCGGGCCGATGCCGATATTTACATTAAAAGCCATTATCAGTCGATTCCGATATCGGTCCGATAATATCGTGCATCCCTAGTATTTATTACTTTTGGATGGGCAGAAATTATTATTTAAACACATTTCCACATGTTAAAACCAAAAAAGCTGTGGTCGGTCACTTGATGTGTCCATCAAGCAGCAATACAGCGCAGCAGCACTGATGTATTTTTGTAGGCTGACCTGTAAGTTAGCGTCAACCTAGTTCCACCGACAAAAACCCAATAGGATTTTTCCATTGGCTATTGGATAATTGCAGAAAATACCAACAAGAGTTTGATTCTTACGCATTTTGCTCATGCTGACCTTCACAAATGAACAAATTTTGAAGCCTCAACACAATCAGCAGAAGTAAAACGCTAAACGTAGGCTATAAACGAACAACAGCATAGTCACATGACATCAACAACACCATCATTGAGTTTCGACAACTCTTTTTATTTAAAAACATTTTCAATGAAAGTTTGAGTTAGAATAGTTTGCCAGATAAACACGAGTAGATGAGTTTTCCTGTTCGTTTGATGACGTTTAATGTCCCCGACAACCTTTGTAGTGCCGTTTAACTACTTGTTAGCAACTGTAAAATCTTCTAAAAAACCTCACAAGGTGGCATTACTGATGCAGTTTGTGTCAAGAGTGAAACTGTTCACCAGCAGCCTTATTTCAGACATTTAACCAAAAACCCACGTATTTTGAGTCAATGGAACCGGAAGTGCTAAAATGCTTATTTCTGGGTTTTGGCCTAAAAAACAATGTGAAAATTGGATTATATTCACAACAGACCTTATTTCAGGCTTCTACCCAAAAACCCATTAAAAAACCCAATGACACTGGGACGATGAAAATGGAAGTGCTAAAATGTTTGTTTTTGGGTTTTGGCCTACAAAAACAATGTGAAAATACCTTGAGATCATGTTCACGACAAACCTTATTTCAGGTATTTAACCAAAAACCCATTAAAAAAACAAACAAAAAAAAAAACACTGACTTCAAGACGATGCTACTGGCAGTGCTAAAATACACTTTTTTAGGTTTTGGCCTACAAAAACATGAAAATATCTTGAGCTTGTGTTCACCACTGACCTTATTACAGACATTTTGCCAGGACGATGGATCCAGAAGTGCTAAAATTCCTTGTTTCTGGGTTTTGGCTTACAAAAACAATGTGAACATGTCTTGAGCTTTTGTTCACCACTGGCCTTATTTCAGACATTTAACCAAAAACCCATTCAAAAACCCACTGACTTCATTGCAATGCAAATGGAAGAGCTAAAAAGCTTGATTTGGGGTTTTGGCCTACTAAAAACTCTCAATCCCTGCAGACTTTCTGACTCCATTACCATAATCTGATTGGGGCTACCAGGTTTTTCGTAAATGCAAACAGATTAGGCATGAGTTCCCAGGGTCCTGCCTTACCTGATGTTCCAGCCACAGTAGTGCACCAGGTAGCGCACCTCTCCCCCCTCCAGGTCTGACTCTTTCACAGTGGCTTCGTACGTCTTCTGATTGCGGCCTCGCCCATACCTCACCTGCACCTTCATCCCAGGAGGGTAACACTCAAACTCCTCCCCTTCCTCCCACTCCTGACTGCTGACATCCCTGCAAGAAAGACAATTCAGTACTTCCTGTTTCCTGGCACTAGACTTTCCCCCCCGACTGCCCTCCCCAAAAAACCCTCCCCAAAGTGAGCTCGCTGTCTCAGCCTAGTGCTTCTGGAATCTAATTATCCTCATCTTTTTCTGTCGGATAAGTCTAGCAATCCTCCTGATAGGATGAGATTATCAGAGGAAGACATTATGGGGTCATCAGCCGGCTGTCTGAACCTCAACCTGGAATATACTGAGAACTACTGCCTGTTTAAAAGGAATGTTTCACCCAAAAATTAATCTTCTGTCATCACTTACTCACCCTCATGCTGTATTTCTTATGTGGAACATGTCAGAAGTTTTCCAACCTGTTTTTTTGAAAGCATATGGTGTCCAGTAGCTGTCAAGATCCAAAAAGTACTGAAATAAATAAAAGTGCTCCATGCAATCTGTGCACTACATCAATGTGTTCTGAAGCCAATGTATTTTGTATACTAAGCTGTTGTTTACTTTCCACACTTTAAATGCCCAAAACTAAAAGATTGAAATAACTGACTTAAAACCACTTTTTAGCTGGTTAAAATACTAATGTTCTAATAGTTTTGTCCACCACTGTATATTCAGTTAATAAAATATTATTATTATTTATAAAAAAATAAAGAATAAAAAAAAAAAAAATTATATATATATATATATATAAAAAAAAAATATTTTTATTATATGTCTTTAAGTAAATAATTGTATACTAATTAAACATCTTATAGTACATATAGTATCTACATATACATATAGTACATATAGTATCTAATGTATTATATAAAAATTTTTTAAATATATTCTCAAATACATTTTTTTTTACAATTAATAAATAAATAATTGTACACTAGTCACACATCTACATTTTTTATATACAAAATATATAGATGTTTCACTATTACATAATTATGTATTGATTTATTGTTGCAAATATACATAATATAAAAAAATATAAAACATTAATAAATAACTGGAGACTGGTGAAACATCTACAATAACACCATGAAATATTATCAATTAATATGCTGCTTGCAAAAAGTGCACAGCCACTTTTAACTGGCCGTAAATGGAGAAAGATGCATTTTGGTGTAGTTACTGCATCTACTAGTAGGGACTAACTATTCATGCTAACCAGCCAAACACTGTACAAAAGTCCTCAATAATCATAAAGACCTTAAAATTACCTTTATTGTGTTTTTTGGAGCTTGACAGCCTGCGGTCAGTCACTATATGAACAAGTAGCATGAACATTCTGCTAAACGTCTCCTTTAGTGTCCCACAGAAGAAAGTCAGTCATACGGCTTTGGACCAACATGAGGGTGAGTAAATGAGTTTTCTAACCTTAAAGATATTTCAAATGTGACTTTGAACTTGAGTTCAGGATGTGTGCGTGTGACAGGGAAAGGGTCAGAGTGCAGCGAGAGGCACAGCGAAGCTCAGCAAGGGGCAAATCACAATCACGTTAGAGAGCAGAGAAGAAGCCACGTTAGACAGTTAGCACACTGAACCCTACCACTCCACCGTGTGTAATGACTACATAGTGTGGATAGCTCTACCGATAGACAACCCTGGTTAGTTAGCAGCAGACAACTCAACTAGTGATGCAACGACTGAGCTGGGACTAGGCAGGACCCTGGTTCCACATAGTTATTTGATTCACTCTGAGCAAAACAATACAGAAAATGGAGGGGGGAAGCATCATTGGAAAACCACCACTGCAGGATGATCGTTGAGACGGCGGCGAAAAACATCTACCAAGACCAGTTAACTTAAGAAGACTGGATTAGTTAGGCAAGTTTAATCTCAAAAGGCATTCAAGTTGAGTCAATGCAACCAGTTTTAATTTATGAACTTAAGACCAGCAGTAGAGGAGGGAATCATTAGAAATTTAATGGTTGTGATTCCATTTTGGTTCTGGCTTCTTAAAGTAGTAGTTCACTCAAAAATGAAAATGTGCTGAAAATGTGCTCACCCTCAAGCCATCCAAGATGTACAGATGAGTTTGTTTCTTAATGAGATTTGGAGAAATGTAGCATTGCATCAGTGTCTCAGCAATGGATGCTCTGCAGTGAATGGGTGCCGTCAGAATGAGAGTCCAAACAGCTGATAAAAACATCACAATAATCCACAAGTAATCCACACCACTCCAGTCCATCAGTTAACCTCTGGAGAAGACAAAAGCTGAAACAAATCCAGCATTAACGCGTTTTTAACTAAACTCCATAATCACGCTTCCTCCAGTGTAAAAGTTTTCTGGTCTGAATCAGGAGAAAAATCTGCACAGATCAAGCCAAAACAGCTCTAAACAAATATGTGGCTGGGTTTTGATGTGAGAGACAACAGGAGATGGACTTTTTCACTGGAGGAAGCGTTATATTATGGATTATGGACTCGTATTTTGGCCAGAAGCAACGGGTTTAAACGTCTTGATGGATTTGTTTCTTTTGGCTTCTCAAGACATTAACTGATGGACTGGAGTGGTGTGGATTACTTGTGGATTATTGTGATGTTTTTATCAGCTGTTTGGACTCTCATTCTGACGGCACCCATTCACTGCAGAGCATCCATTGCTGAGCAAGTGATGCAATGCTACATTTCTCCAAATCTGATGAAGAAACAAACTCATCCACATCTTGGATGGCCTGAGGGTGAGGACATTTTCAGCAAATTTTCATTTTTGGGTGAACTATTCCTTTAATAATTTCATGATTCTGTTAGTACCGTTGAGTTAGTTCAGAGTTCAACATGACTAAACACCTGCAAGTGAGTAAAGTGAGTAAGCCATTAAACCAAATCAATTCTATAGCTTATAAGATGAAGAACCATTAATGACACAATAATAGAACAATAGTCTTATATAATTCCATTACACTCTTAAAAATAAAAGTTCTTTGAAGAACTTTGAAAATGTTCTTCACACTAAGAAAAAAAGTTATTTTCAGAATTCACTGGAAGGTTCTTGGGGGAACCAGAAATGGTTCTTCTGTGGCTTTGCTGCAGAAACCCCCTTTGGAACCTTTATTTTTAAGAGTGTTTCTTAGAACAGCTTCTCAATTCCCAACCCTAACCAGACACAAATCTCCACATGATCTCAGCATCAAGGTCTGTTTTCATCCACAGAACATCTCACAACATCACAGCAGAACACTAAAGGCATGATATGAGAGAGCAGAAAGCGTCAGGAAACACTTTAAACAGCGAAGGGCAGCAGTGTAGAGCTCAACTCGTCAGTCCATCGCTTCAAAGTCACACCTGAATAGTGCAAAACAAAACCTAAAACACCCAAATCCCAGATTTGACTAGAAAACAGTGAACACAAAAACAGTGCCGGTATAATTCAGATTCAACCTCCGGTTCTACTGACTTTTGGAGAAATGTAGTCAGTTACATCAGTTTTTTCCCCCTAAGAAATGAATACTTTTATTCATAAAGGATGCATTAAATTGATCAAAAGTGAGACAAATTAATACTTTTTAGCAACATCATATGACCCCTTTAAAATATATTAAATCACAAAACAGTTTTTTTAAATAGTAATATTTCACAATTTTTACTGTATTTTTGATCACATAAAAGCAGCCTTGGTGAGCAGAAGACACTTCTTTATAAAGCTTGTAAAAGCCTTGTCTACCAGGTTTTGAATCTTATTGTAAAGAAATTCAATCTGATGAAATTTAATTACTGTCTTTATTCCATCACAAGCTGGCTGTGATATAGTGGCTGTAATATGTTATATTCTATAACAAAAGTTACAGAAAATTCACAGGAATTGAGTCACATGATACAGATCATTTAAATAACAATTTCAAACAGACAGAGGACAAATAAATTGTCCAGCGCAACGGAAAATAAGAACTGAGGTTTTTTCGGTTGATACATTTTCAAGGTAAAACAACCTGCCGTTGGAAAAAAAAGGTGTAGAGAGAGAAAGCAAGCTAAAAAGAGCAAATGCTTCGGCCAACATGCAGTTTCATAAAGGCCATCATGCTTGGCTTCAACGTCTCATCCGTCCTGCTCACACCAGAGAACATCCACGAATAAAATCAGTGAAATATTTCCACAAAAACTGAGGTCACAATTTTTTAAGTGCTTTCATGATCGATCGATGTAATCATTCCATCCCTAACAACAACTTTTGAGTCACACATAGCAAAAATACTGCCTGAACAAAGTCTAAGAGCAGTTCTCACCTTTTTGTCCATTTCTCACTCAATCTTCCTTAGTTTGGTCTTCTGTAGAGCTGCTTATAGCTAAATTGAACGTTTCATAATTGATGAACTTTACAGTTATTGAGCTGAATATTGTTTTCAGCGCTTCTTTACAGCAGAATCTGAATTTGTCTCATATTTGAAGTACTTTGCATCACTGATTCTGTTATTTTCCTGTTTATTTCAGAGAAGCCACTTCGAAACGATCTGCATTGTATAAAAGCGTTATAGAAATAAAGGTGACTTGACTCTTCGTCCCTCTTCTTCCTCTCATCTGTTTTTTCTGCACTACCAAAATCTCCAACATAGGCTCTACCTACATTTCTGCAAAACTAAAAAAAACGTACTTATACATACGAATCGCTTGCAGTTTCCAGTTGAAATGAACACTAGAGGCAGTAAAACTCCCACAACTTTTATTCCTTTTCACACAAAGTATGGTTTGCAGGTCCACAGATTCGATTAATAAAGCCTAATTTTCGCATAATTACTTGAGGAATATTATGTTACGAATTCAAAACAATTTTAATATCCTGCGCGATTTGAAAACTGATGCATTTGAAGGTTAGCGTCACACATCCAGCTTCATATGCATGAGTTTTCTAACTCGGCGTTGCACTTGAGTGATGAAGAGCTTTGGTACGAACCCCGTGAAAATACGGTTCAACAAAACAGCTCAAATCCGCATAAGGAAGTTAAAATAGCACAGCTGCATCGACAAATGCATTTTTTGCATTTGCTAACACTATCGGGTAGGTTTAGGGTTGGGTTTGGTGTAGGGGATATTTCCAACACGATACAGCATTAACTTTTAGCAACACTCCCTGGATATTTGAATTATGAACCACCGCAATACATAATACAAACACAGCAATTCATGCCTACATCAACTAGGGCTGGGACAATAAATCGATGCATCGCGATTCGTGGATCGATTCTGAGATTTTCGGAATGCATCGTGATTCTCTCTCGAATCGATTCTGAGCTTAGTTTTAACAGCAGATGAGATGCAGTAGGATGGGGAAAAACCGCCATAAAGTCTCGAGACGAAAGTTGAACTTGCATTAATTTTACATGGCTTTCTAAACATGCGTCTCTTTTGTGCGAGACGCGAGTGTAATGCTGATAGATGTCCCTCTAGAAAATGCGATAAATATGAGTTCTGTGTGAACGGCTTGGTTTCAGTTTTGATGTAAACAACATCTTCGCCACACTGATGTTCTTTTTCCGCAATATTTTGAATGAACAACGTAGCACCGCCGCATCTAGTGGGTTCAACTGGATAAGCTATGAAAAACATTAAAATGCAACGACACTTACATCGTCATCGCGCGCCACTGATACGGCAGCCTGACGAACACCTAAAATTCGAATGCAACGTTTTTGCATTCGAATGTGGATTTTGATTTTAAATTCGACGAATAATCGAAATTCAACTTTTTTTTTTTTGACAACCCTACTTCAGAGATCCACATGCACTGACGCTCAGACAGGAAGCACTGACGCTCAGACAGGAAGTGAGGAGGGTTTAGGCTGCACCTACCCTGACAGATCTTTGTTATCGGGTTCCTCACACAGTTCTTCCTTCACGCTCTCAGTGACGGGACTCTGCGCTGTCGGGATGCACTCTTCAGCTTCCTCTTTCGTATCGTTCTCCTCTTCATCAGCGTGGTTATCGTCCTCCTCATTTACGCTGCTGATGTCCGCTTTATCTTCACACGGTGCTGTGGATTCTGCGTTCTCCTCCTGAGATCAAATAACACGTCATTCTCACCCATATGTTCTTGCAATTAATATTATTTGACCCTAATTAAACGCTGCCTTAGCTACATTTGTAAATGCTTTTTTTCTTTGTTTCAGCAGCTTGTGTCGAGAAAAAAGCATGACTTATGAATATAAATGAGGTCATACAATCATAAACAGCTGAAGATTCTGGCTGTGCTTCAAATGCAATAGTAGTGTACTGCTTACTGCACAGTATGTAGTGTATACTGCTTACAGCAGCTTTGGAACTGTAACTGAAAAAGTACTTAGTTACATGATAATGTCGTCACACTATAAATTATCAAATGAACATACATAATAAAAAAATACTGTTACTGATCACATTAATAAAAAACAGCAACTGATCACATTAAATGAACACTAAATACATTTTGTCAAGCTACATAGTCAATACACACACACAAAAAAAATAAATATATATATATATATACACACACTGTATGTATATATACATATATTGTGTGTGCATATATATATATATATATATATATATATATATAATTGATTAAAAGTGTGAATATATATTTATTTTTTCACATTTTAATCAAATGTGATCTTGTATTAAATCACATATTTATAAAATAAATGATAAATTATACAGCTGTTTGAAAATTATCTGAAAATATGTGAAGTATAACTGAGGATGCAGTAGATAATCGTTGTGTATTCAATGCATGCAGCACAGACGCAGCATGAGACGTATGTTTAGTTTGCCGTATCAGACACACCCTGAGACGATGCTTCAGTACCTTGACCACATGCTGCGTGCTGGAGGTCTCTGGTTCTTTGAGGGCTTTCTGTTCTTCTCCTGCGCTGGATGTGCTTAAAGAGACAGCGTTTCCGCCGCTGGCCGTTTCCTCCGCGTTCACCACGCTCTTTGAGCTCGTCTTCTCGGTCTTATACGGCAGATCCATGCGGAAGGTGATTCCCGTGGAGGCGCAGAAGTCCTCAAAGCCATACAGATACCTGCAGGAGGTTCAACATCACAGATTACCTCGTCACATGATGTAAAACTATGGTCAACTTATCATCACTGGACCTTAAACCACCTAATTGCTGACAGGTATATCAATAATAAACTGACCAGAAAGGTCTTCAGATGATCTGATCCAAATTGAGCAATTTAGTTAAAAAATGATAAATTAAAATTAGCATGAAACTTTAAAATGCTGGTGGCGCTATAGGCTTTGAGCGAGGCAGCGTTATTTTAGTATTTTTTATATACTATTGCAGTTTTTATTAATGTTTTGAAATGGTTTTTATACTTTTATAATTTCGGATTTAATTTTAATTTGTTACAATTAGTAAATGACTTTTGCACTTTTCTCATTTTATTATTAGTGTTATTTTTTTTAATGCTATTATTTAAGGTTTAATTAATTTTTAAATTTTATTTTTATATTTTTGTAAAATATTTTTTATATTTTGCATTTTATTTTTATAATTTTTATTATAATCAGTTTTAGTTTTTATTTTATGTCCAGTTTGTAATTAGTGCTTCAGCTTAATCTAAATGAAAATTATATATGTTGCCTTGGCAAATAACTGAATATCTAATATATATATATATATATTTTTTTTTTAAAATGTTTTTATTGTATGTCTATTTAGTAATTAGTGCTTCAAAGTTGAACTAAACAAAACTAAAAAGTTTGTTGCTTTGGCAAATAACTGAACTTAAGTTTTCATCTAATATTTATATTTTTATTATACGTTTTTTTTTTTCATAATTTTTATTCGCTTTTTTTTTAACGTCCAGCTAATAATGAATGCTTCTTAAACTAAACAAAAATGATAAATGTTGCCTTGGAAAATAACTGAACTGAAGATTTTCATTTAATATTTATAGTTTATTTTATTTAAGCTTTAGTTCAATGAACAAAACTGTTTTAATAGTTGTGGGAAACAACAATAATAACCCTGGATACAAGACGTGTGCCACATTTTGCAACATGAGACAAGAGACAGAACAGGTGCATTCAGTGCTTGTTCTTCTCAAACTTTTTACAATGAGCAGCTCACGGTTTGCTGTCACTGTCGTCAGGGGCTTATGAAGGATGCACGTACTTTCTGTAGGCACATTTGACGTTGTAACCGGCTGCGGAGTTGAGCACGGGGATGCCCAGATCCTGATACACCTGCTTCCAGACAGATCCGCTCTCGATCTGAAACACAGGGAGGAACACGAGTCAAAGCTAACGCAGACGGAGCAGCAGACCGTGTCAAATAAAATAAAACTCACGTTGTTAAATCCTCCGAGCTTATGCACCAGCCTGTAGAGTTGAAAAAGATTGAGATTCCTGTAGCCCAGCACCGGTCGCTTATTGATAGGAGTTCCTGAACAGAACAGCAAAGAAACCTCTTAAACATTAATGCATTCGGCAGATGCTTTATACAGAGTGACTTTCAAGATATGCATATCATCAAGCACTCCTTTGACCGCTAGAGCTTGCTATTGTTAAAAATCACTTTCGGTGATTGAAATAAAATAAAATGAAAAATACTTGATGAAAAAAAAGTTGAAGCACTAAAATTACTAAAACTGAAATGAAAATGAAAGCTTTATGACAAGCACATGACTAAAACAAACTTAAGTAAGATATTAAACTACAATAGTATAAAAAATCATACTGAAATAACACTGCTCACCTCTATCCTCCATAAATTTGTAAAGCTGCTGCAGGAAGTTGTCCTTCTCTTCTGGGAACGGCTCTACTTCCTCCTGCGTACAGGAAACACACACACAGAGAGTTGGGTGTCATTCAAAGGTGCCTTTAAAAAAACTAGTTAAGCTACACTACAAGCTACTAACCAAAAGTAGTTAAGTACACTGAAGCTATTTAAGAGGACGATATCTTTACAAATATACACTTCCGTTCAAATGTTTATGGTAAGAAAGATTGAATGTTTTTGAAAGAAGTCTCTTCTGCTCACCAAGGCTGCATTTATTTGATCAAAAATACAGTAAAAATTGTGACATATTTTTACAATTTAAAATAGCTGTTTTCTATTTGAATATATTGTAAGATGCAATTTATTGCTGTGAATTTTCAGCATCATTACTCCAGTCTTCAGTGTCACATGATCTTCAGAAATCATTCTAATATGCTGATTTGCTGCTCGAGAAACATTTCTGATTATTATCAATGTTGAAAACTGTTGTGCTGCTTCATAGTTTTGTGATGCAATCTTTTGTAACATTATAAAATGTTTTTACAGACTTTTAATCAATTTAATGCATCCTTACCTAATAAAATTTAATTCTAAAAAATTCTAGAATTCTAAAAAGTACCGACCCCAAACAGCAATATATAACACAGAAAATGGCAAAAAAAAACTAAAAAAAACTAACTAATAACACAAACAAAATAAAACAAAAACACCCCAATCAAAATAACTAAGCTGAAAACAGGGATAAATAACAGGGTTTAACTAATTATTCTGATGCTCAACCCAAGCATACAATGGTGGGCGAGGGCTCAAATGATTCAGTGTCTCATTTTTTGAAAAGAATCAATTAAATGAACCGATTTGCTTAAATGAATCAGACCTCCAGTGATTCATTTGCAAGAGACAACAAGCAGCTGCATAATTCGTAAAGCTGCACATAAAAGGATAGCCATGTAATGTTTGGTTGCTACTTGTTGGAAAAAATAGCTTCTTAAAACACTGTTATGAAAACTGTCTGGCTGCGAAGTGTTTTTCCTCTGTAATCTAGTTTATGTAACTCTGACTGCACCCACGTCAGCCGTCACAAGTCTGAGTAACAGCGAAACCTGTCATCACACGCACAAGCTGTTCATCTATCACTAAATACGCCACTTAAACTCTAAAGGTGATATTTTGTGGTCAATAAATCAAGGTAAACAGACGGCTGATGACAGGAGCTCGTGCTGTAAGAGTGAAAGCTCACACGAACATAAACATTAGTGCTGCGCTTCAGCAGATTCCCCCATTCAAACTTGTTTCGCACCACAGAATAAAAATCAATAAAATCTTATCTTACAATTCAGACTTTTCCCCTCAGAATTGCGAGTTTACATATCGCAAATTTAAAAGATTTTCTGCCAAAAAAAAAAGTAATTTCCAGTTTATATCTTGCAATTCTGACTTTTTTTCTCAGACTTCATTCTGAGTTTCATATTATTTATTTATTTTGTTTCTACCACAAAATAAAATAGGTAATTTTTACTTTTTATCTCAAAATTCTGACTTTTTTCCTCAGAGTTCTAACTTTTTTTCTCGCTATTTTCATTTTGTCTCACAATTCCGACTTTTCTTCTCAGAGTTCATTATGGTGGTTTTTCCTACCACAGAATAAACAAAGCTAATTACTACTTTGTATCTCACAATTTTGACCTTTTTTCTGCAATTGCAGGTTTACATCTTGCAATTCTATTTTTTTGTCAAAATTATGAGTTTATATCTTGAAATTCAGTTTTTTCTGCCACAAATTGTAAAACATTTTTTTTTTTTTTAAATACATTTTGAATTTTACCTTGCAATTTTGACTTTTCCCCTTCAGAATTCATTGTTTTTTTTTTGTTTGTTTTGCTTTGTTTTGTTTCCACCGCAGAATAAAAATGTTAAAATGTAACAGCAACTTTTTCCCTCACAATTCTGACTTTTTTTTTTTTTTGCAATTCTGAGTTTACATCCAGTAATTGTTTCTTTTTTTTTTTTTTTACCATAAAATGTAAAATAAAAAAGGTAATTTCAAGTTTATGTCTTACAATTAAGTGGAAACTGAAAGTCTTTTTCCACAGAATTCATCGGGTTTTTTTGTGCCACCAAATAAAAAACTAAAAAGGTCATTTTAATCTCAAAATAACTTTTCCCTCACAATTGTGAGCTTACATCTCGCAACTGTTTTTATTTCTGCCACAAAATATAAGATAAAATTTTTTCAGAGTTTTCACTATTTTTTACTCACAATTCCGAGGTTTTATCTCACATACTTTTTTTAAAACTCCAAATTAACTCAGGAAATTGAAAGTTTACACCTCACAATTACAATTCTAAGTTTCTATCTTGCAGTTTTGAGTTTATATCTTATATCTGACAGAAAAGTGAGGGGAAAAAAATCTGAAATGTGAAATAAAAATTGCAATGACTTTTTTTTTATTTTTTATCAGGTGGCGAAAACAAGCTTCCATAGATTTTGAATATTTGAGTGATGTCAAACCAAACAAAGTGCCATTTTTCTTCCCGGCACATGCTTTATGATTATAAATGCTGCGGTCACCTCTTCCTCCTTTCTGCTGGCCTCTTCCTCTTGTTCCTCCTCCTCCTCATCCTCTTCCTCACTGCTGGAGCTTTCATCCTTCACCTCCGTCCTCCACGTGTTGGGCACAGTGCGGTTACGCTGGAAATCCCACGCTGCATCTAACGCTGTGAAACACAAACACAGAGAATGGGATTAGAACGAGCTGCATGTGACTGGAAATCCCTTGTTTGGTCCGTCATTTATTTCCACTTTCAACTTTCCAGCCGACCACTTTTTCAGAGGCCTTGGTTTAGGAAGTATTTTTCACATTCTTTCTCTCCATAGGGATTTAAAAAAAAAAGAAAAAGCATTTGTTAAAGAGTTATAAGCCATGAACCAAACTAAGTAGCTACAAGGCGAACTATAACATTACAAACTTTGATTAAAGCAAAAAAGTAATCGGAAAAAAAGAAAGAGATACAAGACTCTGTACTTCACAGCTTTAATGGGGGAAAGAACTACAATCCCATGAAGCTTTGCAAATGGCAATCAAATTGGATAAATATAAAAATAATTGATTTAAAGTTGTTGATTATGTATATAGAAAACATATATATTACCGTATGTTTATGGCAGAATATGCATATTGTGTACATCGGAATGTTTACAAACATTTAAAAAAAAATAAAATAATTATTTGTATTTTTTGTTAATATTTTGAATTAGATTTTATTTATTTATTTATTTTTATTTTCTTGTGTTTTCATTTTAATTTTGCTTAAAGTTTTGATAATTTTGTTGTGCATTTTTGTCATTTTTAATAGTATTTTGTCATTTTTATTTTATTTTATTAAAGGGGTCATATGATGCTGCTAAAAAGAACATTATCTTGTGTATTTGGTGTAATGAAATGTGTTTATGCAGTTTAAAGTTAAAAAAACATTCCACTTAAACTACAAAAAACTGAAATAAAATATTTTTAAATATTTACTTATTTTTATATATATTTTATTTCACTAAATGTTTATTTTATTCCAAGCAATGAAAATGTTTTTTATTTAATGATAATACCCCTGCCCTGAATACACGCTGATCTGCGCGTCACACTGTTTCTCACCTGGTCTGAGTCCTGCGTCCGCTTTAGGAGCTTTCTCTTGCTCCAGCACTCGAACGTCTTTCCGCAAAACTGTGTAACTATAAGATCAAATACAACACTGTTAGCAGTGATTCATCACATATGATACATCACAGAGTTCAACACACTGCTGTATAGAACAGCCATTGTCACTGAGTATCGATTACAATTTTTATTGCATTTAATTGCTTGCAAAAACATGAATGTACTACTTTAAGAATTTATTCCAGACATCCACCAAATCAGCATCATCACACTGCTTCTTAAAAAATGCACCAAATTTTATACCAAAACCTTTATCCTGGGAAAACAGCATGTAATTAAGAAACAGGCCATTTCTCGGCACCAGATATGAAATGTGGCTCTTTTCATTCGGAAAAGCAACCAATCAGTAAGTCTCACACCCTAGCAACCATCCAGAGCACCTTAGCAACCGAATAAGAACATAAACCAGGTCTTATCCAACATTCCCTAAAAAGCATTTGGACACCTAAAAATCATAGCTGAAAAATCAAGATGTTATTTATTACTGCATGTGTGCTCAAACTCTGAATCAGCTGCTGTTTTGGTGGGTTTTAGTGGATGCATGAAGTCACAGACCTTCAGCAGCTGCTTTATTGAGGGAATTAAGAGGTGATTATTAGCTAGCAGACATGTCTTTGTTCATGAATATTTATAAATCTACATGGGCCAGTGATGTCATTACTATGCCGCAGCCGACACTAGAGGGAGCAGTGAAGATGTGTACAGAAACCCAGCGCTACAGGTAACCTGTGCAACTCACAAGCCTTTCATTGTGCTATAACACTTATGCACTGCAGTTCAAAAGTGCTTTATAGAAAACAATACTTTTATTTAGCAAGGATGAATTAAATTGATCTGACGTGACAGTAAAGACATTTATAATCTTACAAAAGATTTCTATTTCAAATAAATGCTGCCCTTTTGAACTTTCTATTCATCAAAGAATCCTGAAAAATAAAATGCATCACGGTTTCCACAAAAATATTGTGCAGCACAACTGTTTTCAACATTGATAATAATCAGAAATGTTTCTTGAGCAGCAAATCAGCATATTAGAATGATTTCTGAAGATCATGTGACGCTGAAGACTGGAGTCATGATGCTGAAAATACAGCTTTGATCACAGAAATAAATCATATTTTAAAAATATATTAACTTAGAAAACAGCTATTTTAAATTGCAATTACTGATTTTACTGCATTTTTAATAAAATAAAAGCAGCCTTGGTGAGCAAAACAGACTTCAAAAACAAAAATAAATCTTACCGACCCCAAACTTTTGAACAGTAGTGCATAGACTATATTTATACACACACACACACACACACACACATATATATATATATATATATATACACAGTGGATACGGAAAGTCTGAATACTTTCCGTACCCACTGTATATATATGTGTGTGTGTGTTTTATGACATTTTCATACATGAAGCTTGAGATGTTATTATCGGTGTTTGTTAATGCACCAAAATTGTAAAATGACATCATAAATGACATATTAGGGACTAAGCAACCACCTAGTAACCACCCTAGCAGCCCCAATCAGAGCACCTTAGCAACCGATTACCAGCATCCAGGCAATTTAGAGACTGTTGTCAATCCATCGAAGCACGACATTATAAATGATCTGTCTAGTTATTGAATCATCAGAAGCTCTGGTCTGTATATTGGCAGTTCTCACAGGTTTAACAAAATAATATCTCCATAAGCAGACATTTCTCAGCATAACGCTTGAATGCCTTCGGCAGCGGCAGTATAAATTGATTTCAGAAGGTTAATCGGAGACGGGCGTTTAACTACAATATTCTCTGACTGTCTTCATTACATGATGCCCAGCGGTGGCATCTTTCCTTGTTTTTTAGCTTTCTGCTTTCTGCCACATTTAATGGATGTTTTGTAAAATCACAGCTATAAACAGACACAATGCTGTGAAATAGCTTGACTTTTCTGCAGCTCGAGCGCTAAAAGTAGAAGCACGGACTGAAATAACTTCATTTGAAAGTTACTCACAATTTTCCATCTTTGAAGGAGCGAACAAAAACGTTGTCTTTCTTCAACGACACATCTTCATGACAGTCTGGAGAGATGACCTTTAGAGAATGAAGAGAGAAACAGAGGATGGATGAGCACTTCAATGAGAAAACATTATTTGATGTCATTTTAGTCATAAAGTCATTTGTCTCCATTTGCAAAAAAATTTAAAAAAGTTTTACGCTTGAAGAAATGAATGCTAGACACAAGCGGGTCTATTTTTAACTTCAAAATATTTCATTAATTATTATATGCAAACGTGTTACCTTTCCAGTTGTTTGTACCAATTAAGTTATAAGGAATAATTGATACTTAATGACAGAAGTCTCTTTTGCTCACCAAGGCTGCATTTATTTGATAAAAAAATATAATATTGTGAAATATTATTATAATTCAAAAAACTATTTTTTATGTGAATATACTTTAAAATGTATTTTATTCCCGTGATGCAAAGCTGAATTTTCAGAATCATTACTTCAGTCTTCAGTGTCACATGATCCTTCAGAAGTTAAGCAATGAAAATTCAGCACTGCATCACAGGAATAAATTACATTTAAAATATATGCAAATAGAAAACAGTTATTTTAAGTTGTAATAATATTTTACAATTTTAAAATATTTACTGTATTTTGACCAAATAAATGCTGCCATGAAAAAAAAAAAACCCAAATTTTGACCAGTAGTATAATATCATAAATACTGAATTTGAGCTTAATATGAATATTATGAGAGCTGTGCATTATTAAGAAAAAAAAAACACTTTCTATATAAATTTCAAGATTTTTAAAAAAAGTTTATTAATTTTAATAATGTTTTCAGGCCGTTTTCAGGCCCTGGTGTTTCCAGATCTTTCTTGACTGCAGGAACCCATGGCAATGTTGTGAAATTTTTTAAAATTAAAATAAAATAAAATAAAAGACTTGGTGCACCTTGAGCATCCATTAATAAGGACAAGATCCACATTCTAACAAAATGACTAACTAAACTAAACTAATAACTAAATGACATTAGCATTTTGAAACGACTGCTACACCCACGTCTTTTCCTTTTATTTAATCAGAAGCCACCTTTGACCGCAGATGAGCAGCAGGATGGGCATCAGCAAACCCCAGGAGCACATGTCACGGCCGTTCATTTGCTTTGCTTTCTTTCTGAATGCTGTGATTCTGCTGAGAGCCGTGAGGAGGAGTCAGAGAGCGACGCAAAACACTACGCCAACAACAACAACTCACAGAGCTAGCAGCAATATTTAAAGAGACAGCGTCTGGTTTGCCGTGACTCTGTGAATCATCAACTATTGCATGCAAACGAGGGACAGAGTCAGAAAGAGAGTCTGTTAGCATGCCGCACAATACATGCAGCTTCAGGAAGCAAGGTGTAGTTTAATTCTGCAGGAAGACTCTCTCCTTATCATGAGGTTTAAAGGTGAAGCATGTCGTTTTCTGGATGTTATAACAGTTTTTAGTGTGTCAGCTTAAGGAGTCACTGTAAGGCCCAATCCCAATTCTATCCCTTAGCCCTTCCCCTTTCCCCTTGAGAATTTGTCTCAATTCTCTTTTGGTTGGAGGGGTAGGGGTAAGGGGAAGGGCCAGATAGCCCTTCAAACAAAGATTTTTCGGGACCACACTTCAAATGATCTCTGATATATATATATATGTGTGTGTGTGTGTGTGTCAGTAAGCATCGCATTAAAGGGGTCATATGATGCGATTTCAATGTTTCCTTTCTCTGAAGTGTTACAAGCTCTTGGTGCATAAAGAAGATCTGTAAAGTTGCAAAGACTAAAGTAAGTCAGTCATTAATAGTTTGACGTCCTGAAAAGGGAAATACCATGACGCTTTTAAAGCACTGATCTGTTTGTTTTTGGATGGGACTTTTCAGAGATACCAAATGATTGGATGTTACACCATGACCACTCCCTCTTCTTGGTCTTTAAAAATGGCTGACATTAATTTAG
>NW_015664693.1:321615-322178 GCF_001515625.1 Sinocyclocheilus rhinocerous
TAAAAAACAGAAGTCCCGATGTCTTCTACAGAGGACATGGCATAACATATGAATAAAATATTTTTCAAAATTTTCAAAAAGCTGTAAACAATGTAATGACATGACAAAATACTAAATTCACAAAACTGTTTTTTTCTGGTTCATGATAATGTTTTGCATCACAGAACAGTGCAGGTGATCAAGCTCATCATCAGAGGTTCAATTGAGGCCTGCATGCTCCGAGTGGGACAGGAGAAGCTGAAACTGGAACAGGACATGACCACTGATGGAGGTGAGTTTCAACACACAACCTCTGTCAAACCCACAGGTCACAATTTACAAGATGAACCTCAAAATACCCTCCCTTTATAGTAGCAGTAGTGGGTGGTATAACCAAAATCTTATCGCAGTACTGTATAGTTCATTGTGCCAGAATGTCAATGAAAAATGGTTTATATATTAAATAATTGTTTAAAGGGGTGGTTGACTGTTTTTTTTTTTTATAGGCTTGATTGTGTTTTTGGGGTGTTCAATAAAGTCATTATTTTTGTTTTCTTTGCGTACAAAAAGTATTCTCGTAGCTT
>NW_015664693.1:330898-331292 GCF_001515625.1 Sinocyclocheilus rhinocerous
ATGGAAATATGATAATATTTTGTAATTATCATTTAAATCTGACTAATTTTCAAATTGTTTGTCATAAATCAACATCTCAGGAAAATGTTATGGGGTTTCAAATCAAAATATGAGCTTCTGTTATGAAACAGGACATCAGTTTCATACCCATTTATGTCCACTGTAGAGGACACCAGGACTTAAAGCATGTTTATTACACATTTTGGGAGACACAAAAAATGAATAGAGAAAAAATTATATATAAATATTACTATTAAATATTATGAAAATATTGCTAATTATTACTCCCATTATTGCACTTATTTGTTCATTCTATGTTGCCCCAAAAACACACTGATATGCAAATTAGATACAGTTTATAGATACATTGTATATAATGGAAAAACTTGTTTAT
>NW_015664693.1:331427-331564 GCF_001515625.1 Sinocyclocheilus rhinocerous
TTTAAAACAGGACTTTTTAAAGTCCCGATGTCTTCTACAGAGGACATGGCATAACATCTCTACAAGTTCATTTTTCAAAAATTTTATTTTTCAAATTTTTTCTTATGCTCTAAACAATGTAATGACAGTAATGACAT
>NW_015664693.1:340908-343238 GCF_001515625.1 Sinocyclocheilus rhinocerous
GAAAAACTTGTTTATGGCCATTTTACACACATTTTTCATAAAGAAAAACGTTTTTTTTTAAATATCTTTCATAACATAGTTGAGAATCATCTTTATATAGAGTTTGGTGTAAAAATTAAAATTGATTTGTGATTAAAACAAAAATCCCACTGTTTTTGCCTTTTCATGTTTATTCATGTCTTTTTATTTTTTTTAAAACAGGACTTTTTAAAGTCCCGATGTCCTCTACAAGTAATAAATGATCATTTTTCAAAAATTTTATTTTTCAAATTTTTTCTTATGCTCTAAACAATGTAATGACATGACAAAATACTAAATTCACAAAACTTGTGAGTTTTTTCCTGGTAGTCAGGAGGATATGAATGGCCTTGTTAAAAATATAATGTATATTAAACAAACATTGAAAACACTACTACTAGTAATATATTTTATTTTATACAGTATGAAATAAAATTCAATATTACATGCAAGTAAAAAACATTTTGAAATAAATTGAAATGAATTATATATTTATGCACAAAATAAGGCTTTGTAAAAGTTTCAAATACAGCACCATTTGAATTCAATGTAAAAAGTATATAAAGAAACTTAAATATACTTTTTAGTACACATATCATTTATTTATTTTAATATCATTTTAGATAATTATTACAATTTATATAATATTACAATTATAATAATTATTAGGGATTATAACTGCGCTCCTGTACTCGTGTTCAGACAAAGAAACGCTGACAACAGAACAACAGAGAGCAGAATGGAGTTATTAGAGATTAAGGATGTCTACAAGGTATACGTATGCAATTAATATAATGTTAAACATTCAATATTCATGCCTGTATAGCTGATGTGCGCGAGCTGATAAGCAAAGCACAATGAGTGGATTGAGCGCACGGCGGCACTGATGTCGAGAGTGAATATCCCTTTCTCACAGACATCACTGGAAACTTTGTAGTTTGGTCGGATGTGTCAAAACAAGTGAGAAAACCAATGCACAAGTTACTTAACAGTAAGGAGAGAGAGAGAGAGAGAGAGAGAGAGAGAGAGAGAGAGCGCACTTCTGTTGTGTGATCTTTATTGCCGTTCGCTTTAGCACTCACATTATTTGGATTAAAACTAAATCATAAATATAAAACAAAAATTATAGGGGCATTCACTATAAACAACATTTATTTGATTACGTCTTTAATTGATTTTTCCGTACATTTCTGCCATATGTTTATTAACTGACAGTCACCACTGATAAGCTATTACTAAATATTGTAGAAACCTAATTTGCTGTAAAGTTGCTTTGCAACGATTTGTATCGTGAAAAGCGCTATACAAATAAACTTGAATTGAATTGAATTGAATTTTAAACCTCAAGCTTACACGACTTTATGGCGAAAGTGAAACTAGCAGGCTGTGTGAAATGCACTAGGCTATACCCGTCTCTCTCATTCTGCACCAATACAAATGTGGGCGCGTGTTGCGCATGTTTGCTTGCTTCATGAGTATTGTGCATTATATGAGGCGCTTTGGAATAAAAGTCGCAGCACGCTTCAGATTAAAAAAACAAAAAAAACAAAACACGACTTATATTTCTGAAAATATGTTCATCACAGTTATAAGACTTATATATAACGAATGGTTCCCAGCATAATTACAGCAAAATGTCTTGTGATTACAGTACTGAGCCGCTGCAATGGAGCAGCTGTAATGCTATTAAATTAAAGATGATGTACCATAGAGCAAAACAATGAACAGTGAAAGTAACAAAAACTTGTAAAATACATTTTAATGGGCATAATTAAGTGTGAAAATAACTGAAGGAAATATCTATTTGCTTAACGAACTAACATTACATATTCTTTTGGTTTCTGTACCCAATATTTATTTATTTTTTATTACAAATGCAATTAAAATACAGGTATCGGTACTTGGTATCGGCAAGTACCAAAAATAAAGTACACTGAAAACAAATGATACTAAATTTTTTTAAGGTAAGTGGTTGCAAACTATTTATTTTAGCTACATTTAAAAAATAAAAACATGTTGAAAGTTAGTCAACTAAATTTGTTTATTTAAATGTAGCTAAAATAAATTGATTGCAACAACTTACCTTAAATTTTTTTAGTAAATTCAATGAATAATTTTTTTTCAGTGTATCGGTCGCCTAGTTCTGGAAAAAGTGGTATTGGTGCATCCCTAATAATTATATTAGTCAATATCATTTTTTATTTTATGTAACTTCTATATAATATTTAAGAAAAATGCATCTTTAAAATAAATTTTAAATGAATTATATATTTATACAGAAAAATACGCCTCAAGAGGTTAAATACTATAAA